>NW_020940360.1:13844987-13873789 GCF_900497805.2 Vombatus ursinus | reverse complement strand
CATAGGGAGTAGAAAATTGAAGACTGTTCTTCATCCCAAAGGGGCATAGACCTAACTGTCTTAGGGATGAGCCAGGCCTTCTTCCAGCACAATATCAATGTAGACTGAGCTCTATATTCCACTCCCCCAACTGAATTTGCAGAGGGAAAAGGCAAGGAAGAATTTCTAGTTAGGATATCACATAGATAATATGGATTGGAGATCAGATTCAAACCTGGGTCTCCTAACTGTATACCAGAAGTCTTTCTCTAAGGTCCCTTCCACCTCCAAAATCCTATGATATTACAATCCTATGAAAAGCCAAATCTAGATCATGTGTTTCAGATGAAATACACTTATAGCATTCTTCCCTTTCCTAAGATGGGTCCCTTCCACCCGGCTTCCAGCATTATGTCAAAGAGTGCTTTGTAAAGCAGAATGCCTAAGGCATTTGTAACCTGACACTCAGGCAGACAGTTTGCATGCCTGCAGGTAGGAAAATGACATGCGTGAAAATAACAACTTGAGTGATAGATAGGGGATTTTTCATTTTGGATATGCTTTTTTTAAAAAAAGAGTTTGTATTTCCAAATTAGAAAAGTCTAATTATAGACCAGCAAAATTTAAGGATGCAGACTCAAGGTTATTTATTGCAAGTGATTTCCTAAAATATTTAACACATAATGATTGTTATTTTTGAAGTAGTCTGGAAGGGTAATTTGCAAGCACTTAGTCCTTATAGTCAGAAATACTATCTTCCCTTCAAGCTAATTGATCAGCAGCTAGGTGCACAGTGTATAGAGTGCAAGGCCTGGAATCAGAAAAACACTTCCTGAGTTCAAATCTGGCCTCAGACCCTTACTAGCTGTGTGACCCTGGGCAAGTCACTTAACCAGGTTTGCCTTGGTTTCCTAATCTGTAAAAACGAGCTGGAGAAGAAGGAAACGGCAAACCACTCCAGTATCTCTGCCAAGAAAACTCCAAATAGGGTCACGACGAGTCAGACACAATTGAACAACAACAAAAACAATTTCAAGCTAAATTAGAAAAATAATTAACATGAGTTGGGTTAGTAGATTTGGAGAGGACCTTGGTGACAATTTAGAACAACCTCTTCTTTTAACAGATGAGAAAACTGAGGCCTTGTGGCTTGCCCTTTAACAGCAGAACCAGAAATGGAATTCAGGCCTCCTGACTCCCAGGTAAGTGTTCTTTCCACTATACTATATAATCCCTTGTCTTGTAACTGGGCTACTACTCCAACAAGTTACTAAAACTATTCAAACTAAGGAGTTCTTAACTTTTGTTTTTTGTCATAGGTCCCTTTGGCAGTTTGGTGAAGCCCATGGATTCCTTCTCGGAATATTGCTTTTAAATGCATAAAATAAATGTATAATATTATGAAGGAAATCAGTTATATCAAAATATAGTTATCAAAATATTTTTTAAAAAACAAGTCCATAGATTCACAGGTTAAGAGCCCCTGTTCTATATATTATCCATTTTCCCCATTAGAAATAACAAGAAATGAAATTCCATTTTGATTTTCAAGTGGAACTGTTATTTTTTGATGGTTTCTAGCATTTTGCGATGACAAGGATATTAACGAAACAAACAAAGTCTTTGTTCTTAGACATAATTGCTAGAGTCAAGTTTTCCATGCCGGTTCTTTTTTTTCTTTCTGATTGGCTATATGGGGATAAAGAAAACTTTCATCATGAAGTAAAATACGCATGAGTTCCCCCAAATATATTCATGCTCTAATGAGATTATATTGTTGTAAGTTTGTCCTCTCATGTACTCTACTTCCGATTGCATTATGTTGCTTCTATGCCTGGTAACCATATGCACAATACGGTACAGGGAGGAGGAAAGAGGAAGTGGTACAGGGGGATTCCCTTACAAAAAAAGTAACTCTAAGATGGAGCTGTTGTCAGATGAGGAGGAGTTCCTGGGCTAGGGGATGGCATTTAAAGCAAATAATTAGAATGCAAAAAGTTGTATTCCAGCATACACAACAACAATACACATACGACTGAAAAGTTAACTCTGAATAAAATTTCTTTACATCAAACCACACAATGTTAGCATTGGAAGGGATCCTAGAAGTCACCTAGTGCAACACTTTCATTTGACAGATGAAGAAACCAAGGAGGTTTCACCGAGGATGAAGGAAACCCCAGGAGGTTAAGCGATTTATTCAATGTAACACAGCTATGAAGCCTTTTGTTTGGACCCTTTTCTAATCTTCAATCAATTGACAAGTTCTTATGAAGTTGCTACTGTGTTCTAGATGCTGTGCTAGGTTCTGGGGACACATAGAGAAAAATGAAACAATCCCTTATCTCAACGATCTTAAATAAAATACAGCTAGGTCTCTATTAAAGTGGGATTTAGTTATATATACATAACTATATACAGAATCAATTTTAAAAAGAATGTTGTTCAGTCATTTTTTCAGTCCTGTCCAACTCTTCATGACCTCATTTGGGGTTTTCTTGGAAGAAGATACTGGAGTGGTTTTCTTTGCCAAGAAAACCCCAAATGAGGTCATGAAGAGTCAGATACAACTAACCAACTGAACAGCAACAACAGCTGGCAATGATACTGGAGTGGTTTACCATTTCCTTCTATAGCTCATCTTACAGATGAGGAAATTGAACCAAACAGGGTTAAGTGACTTGCCTAGGGTCACACAGCTAATAAGTGTCTGAGGCCAAATTTGAACTCAGATCTTCTTGATTCCAGGCCCAGCACTCTATTCCTGTGCCACCTAGCTGACCTAAAAATAAATAAATAAATAAATACAAATAAATACATCACAGTTAAATATATGATAGTTTTAGAGGGAGGGTACTAGCAGCTGGGGTAATCAGAAAAAGTTTCATGTAGAGATAAGTGGTACTTGAGGTCTTGAAGGAAAAGAATGATTCTATGAGGTAAAGGTAAGGAAGGAGTGCATACAAATCATGAGGGATAGCCAAGGCAAAGGCATGAAGATGGGAGATGACTTGCCCTATATGAGGAACAGAGAGAAGGCCAGTTTGGCTGGATCACAGAGTACAAGATAGGGAGTGAGACACAACAGGGCTATTAAGATACATTGGGTCCAGGTTGTGAAAGACTTTGAATACTAAACAGTTTCTATGTTATTCTCTTGTCAGTAGAGCATTACTGAAGTCTATTGAGTAGAGAAGTGATATGGTCAGATCTGTGAATAAGGACAAAAATTTTGGCAGCTTTGTGGAGTGGGGAGAGACTTGAAGCAGGGAGACCAATTATGAAGCTGCTACAGTGATCTAGGTGAGAGATAATGAGGGCTTGAATTAAAGTGATATCTGTGGGAGTAGGGAAGGGGTCAAATGTCACATACGTAGAGGTAGAAATAACAACATATGGTAACTGCTGTGGGGTGATGGAGAGTGAGAAGTGGAGGATGGCATGAAGTTAAAAACCTGAGAAACTGAAAAAAAATGGTGCAAAGGAGGAAAGAGTGTAAGAGAGAGTAGAGCGTTTTTTTAGAGGAAAAGAAAGGGAAAAGGAACTCATAGCAAATGACCTCCATTTTCTCATTAAAGTCAGAGGCAAGGTCTTCAACTAAGAGAGTTGGGGAAGGAAGAAGTGTGTGAGGCTTGAGAAAAAAAGAGATTTGGAATACCTTCTTTGAGGAGTGAAATAAGGAATCAAATGGGAAGAATACAAAGGTTACAGTGGGGCCCAGAGGGACTTGGAAAATATTAATTTATAGTATTCAAAGTCAGCAGAGTTGTGTGGCTTTCTCAAGCTCCTTTCATAAGCATAAATGTCCTGTCCATGTTTATCACTCAGCATTACTAAAGTCTTAAAGGAAGAAGTGGACTAAGAGAGTGAATTGGTTAACTGTAGGGTAGAGATTTCAAAGAGAGGAAAGTTAAGCCAGAGTAGCCTGAGTATAGAAGGGGTAGAAGAATCACAGTGAGAGCAAAGAAAAACATTTAAGAGAATTGAAGCATAGATAGAGACAGAATGATAGGTTAGGTGCAGATAGAGGAAATTCACAGTTTTCGTTTAAGAAACTGGAATACTTGGGGGTTAAGGTGAGATCCAGGGGGCAGCCATCCTTGTGTGTGCCTGAGATGGAGTCACAGTGAGTGGATCATGAAATTTAAGGAGATTATAAAATTGGAAATCTAGGAAATTTGAAGGCACATCAACATTGAACTTGAAGTCTAGTATCAAAGCCAAGAACTGAGGAAAATAGTGAGCCAGGTGCTAAATTCCTTGCAAAAAAAAAGGAGAATGGCCTGGGAGATGGTAGGTAACTGTGATCATCACATGGATAGGGTATGTGATAGGAGAAATATCTGTTATCATCCCTCACCATGTGGGTGGAAATAGGGGAAGATTTGATAGCTGTCATCAGGCGTAAGTATTTAAGGATTGTCATGTGGAAGAATGACTACATGTGTTCTGCTTGGATCTGCAGGGTAGAAAGAGTAGTAACAGAACGAAGTTGTAAAGAGGCAGGTTTTGGCTTGATAGGAGGAAAAACTTCCTCATAATTTTATTCCTATTCCAAAGTGGAATGGGCTGCCTTGGGAGGTGTTGCGTTCTTTCTCACTGGAGGTCCTCAAGGAGAGATTTAGGTGACCATTTGATGGAGATATTGTGGACGATTTTCTTTGTTGGAGAGGATTTGGATCTCTGTGATCCCTTCCAATTCTTTGACTCCCTGATTGTATGAAGAATAAAAGAATTGCCAGTGTAGTAATATGGTCCTAAACATGAATTTGTAGTGTACATGGCATTACTTTGGCATGATTATCTGACTTATTCCAGCAACATTCAGCAGTTCAGGAATAGGATCATAAAAGGTAGAAGGTGTAGGTAACCCAGGGTTGTGGATGACAGAAAGACAAAGGACTAGGGATTCAAGGGTGCAGGATAATGGGTAATGATGGAATCGAAACCAGGAAGGAAAAAGAAGTCTGGTCAGGATAGGAAGATGGACTAGGAGAAAAAGGAGGAATCGAAAGACTCAGAGTTACAGGGAAAATGAAGAACAGGTTTAGTAGAAGTTATAGGACAGGAGAAGAATCTGATCAGAGAGGAGAATTTCAGAGTTCAAGATCATGGAAGCAGAACAATTTGGGATGAAACTTAAGGTGGGATCACCCTGGGGCAGGGGGTGACTCAGGTAAGCTACAGGAGTTGAAGAGGTTGATAAACTGGGAATCCAGAATGTAAAAAGAACCTCGACATAAATATTGAAATTTCAAAGGACAACAAAAGGGCAGGGGTGGAGAGAAAGATTATGCAGCTAGGTGGCACAGTGGATAGAGTGCTGGCCCTGGAGTCAGAAGGACCTGGGTTCAAATCTGACCTCAGGTACCTAGTAGCTGTCTGACCTTGGGCAAATCACTTAACCCCGTTTGTCTCAGTTTCCTCACCTGTCAAATGAGCTAGAGAAGGAAATGGCAAACCACTCCAGTATCTTTGCCAAGAAAATCCCAAATGGGGTCACAAAGAGTCAGACATGACTAATCAACTAAACCACAACAAACTGCTTCCTTTGAGAAAGGAGGGACAATGACCAGGAGAAGACAGCAACAAGAGAACCTCAGAGAAGGAGAGGTTACTGAGTGATGGCAACAGAAGAACTTAGAAATGGGGTTAGGAAGTAAGGAATATTCTTCCTCCTCCTCTTGGCCCAAAGCATCGGGAATCGTGAAGAAAAAGAGCAACTAGCCTGGAGAGGGGGACCAGGGTGAAGTATCTTATGGAAAAAGTTTCCCTGAGATCCAGAAGATGGAAAGAGTGTAAGAAGATAAGATCTAGGGTGCAGGGAAGATTGTTAATGAGGGAATGAGGTTTCAAGAAGGCACGGTGGAAGAGGAAGTCAAAATAGGAGACGGACTGGGAAAGAGCGGAGAGGAGTGGGACTGATATGAAGAGTAATGGAGCATAAGGAGAGTTAGCAGGAGAAAGGACTTTTTACATTGGCAGAGTGCTTCTCTGGCCAGGGCTAAAACAAGGAAAGTACCAAATGATGGTAGTTCTCGTTTGATCTGAACTTGGGATGGGAGAATGCTAATGGTAAGCAGGAGGTTCCTGTAACTGAGGAGGCCACACTGAAGCAGGAACACTCACTTTCCTGCTATTCTCTAGTCATTTTTTTGTCTTTTTTTTTATCTTGGTGAGGCAATCGGGGTTAAGTGACTTGCCCAGGGTCACACAGCTAGTAAGTGTTAAGCATCTGAGGCTGGATTTGAACTCAGGAACTCCTGACTCCAAGGCTGGAGCTCCATCCACTGTACCACCTAGCTGCCCCTTCTCTAGTCATTTTTACACCATAATCCTGCATTCTGGCCTCCATCTCTGACCCAGCACTCCTCACACTATTCCTACTGTCTGCTGCCTCTGTTGCTACTCACATGCTACTGAAAGCAACTGGAGAAAAATTATGGAATCATGCTGACTGAGAGCCCAACAAATTTATATTGCATTAACTTCAGCTGGGCCTTCACTAAAGCAAGGCAATTCTTTTACACCTTCCTAATCAACTCTTTAACCTACTCCCCATAGTGGTTTTTCCAAACCTGTTCATCCCCCGCTTCAAACCTCCCATGGCTTCTCTTACCCCTACGTGGATTTGAAATCAGGTCTTCTGAACTCCGGGTCCTGCAATGGAGCTATCTTGCCACCTAGCTGCCGACTGTCACCTTTGACTCTTTATTTTACCCCTTCCCCCTATATTCAATCAATTGCTTAGTCCTGTAGATTTTACTTGCGTAACATCTCATACATGTCCTCTTCTCTACTTGGGCAATGCCGCTATCTTGGTGCAGGTCCTCATCATTCCCCACCTGAACCATTGCAATAGCCTTCTGGTTGGTCTCCCTGACTCAACCCTCTTCCCAGTCCAATCTGTTCTTCACTTGGCTGTCAAAGTGATCTTCCCAAGGCGACGTATCACTTCCCCTTCCCTCCCATTCAATCAACTCCAGTGGCTCCTTATTACCTCCAGGATCCAATCCTCTGTTTGGTGTTGGAAGCCCTTCATCACCTGCCTCCTGCACCCCGCCTTTTCAGTCTTCTCATATCTTCTACCGCAGCAGATACTCATTGCTCTGATGATACTGATTTCATTGCTATTCCTCACACAAAATGCGTCATCTCCCAACTCTGGCCACTTTCACTGGCTGTCTCCCATGCCTGGACCACTTTCTCTCTTCCTTATTGCTTCCTGGCTTCCCTGGCTTCATTTATGTCTCAGCTAAAGTCCCACATTCTGCAAGAAGCCTTTCCTAGTCCTTCTTTACCTTAGTGTCTTCCCCTCTAAGATTATTTCCAATTTATTCTGTATATATCTTGTTTGTCTATATTTATTCTCATGCTGTCACCTAGGAAGTTAGGAGACAAAGTGGATAGAACACTGAGCCGGAACAGAGAAGATGAGTTCAAATCCAGCCTTCAACACTTACTGGCTGTGTGATTTGAGGCAAATCACTTAACCTCTGTTTGCCTCAATTTCTTCATCTGTAAAATGGGGATAATAAAAGCACCTACCTCTCAGGGTTGCTGTGAGGATCAAATGAGATAATAATTGTTAAGTGCTTAGTACAGTGCCTGGCACATAGTGCTATATAAATGCTAGCTATTATTATTATTATTGTGTCCCCCCTCCTCGACAGACTATGAATTTCTTGAAACCAGGGATTGTTTTATGCCTTTCTTTGTACCCCCTTATTTATCTATCTATCTATTTATTTATTTATTTTGGTGAGGCAGTTGGGGTTAAGTGACTTGCCCAGAGTCACACAGCTAGTGAGTGTTATGTGTCTGAGGCTGAATTTGAACTCAGGCTTACCCCCTTATTTATTAGAAAACAGATTAATTGCTAATCTGCACTGATCAAGGGCATTTTCCACAAAGTTTCCCACACCAACAAAGCCAGAGTTCCACACAACAGGCAAGCAAACAAACAAGTAACAGCTCATAATTGTGTAATACTTTCACATACACTCAATCACCACCGTGCAACCCAGGTAGGTGGGGGCTACTATGGCTGATGATAGAGAAAATGGGGATGCTTTCAACACTGATGCAACTATTCTTAGCTAAGCCCTAGCCTTAATCCCTTTAAGAAATCCCTTTAAATCACTTAGCACAATATAAAATCCCTTTAAATCACTTAGCGCAGTACCAGGCACATAATAGGTGCTTAATAAATTTTTGTTGATTTTTTCATTCATTCATTCATTCTCTATGTTTCTATCACTATCATTTTGAATAGACTCTTTTTGAATAGTCTCTAGGAAGACCATGTGAAGAAAGAAGCCTCTAGTCTCAGGCAGAACTCAGCTACTACATTTCCTCTTCTATCTTCATCACAATCCTAGTACAGTTCTAGGATTCTGATGGAAGCTCATGCCACAATGCCAATAGTATTGGCACGGTTGTTTCCTTTATCCCAGAATTATAACTAGGAATTTTTGTTCCTGGACCAAGGGCCACAAACTTTACCCTGGCAAATTGCCCAAAAGTCATCTTTAGCTGAGGTATGTCTATGGGAGGATGGTGGTAGCAGGGGATACAACCAATGGTAGGAATATAGAGACCCTGGGCTGCTAGAGTGAAGCTGCTACTGGGAAGGCTATAGCAGGGAGCAGGAAGAAATCAGCCTAGCAACCATCTGGTAGCTTCCTATTTTGATTATTATTTAATTAATTATTATTGCTAACACTCTGTGGTTTCTATGTTGTTGAAGGACTATAAATGTGGATGCACTCAATTCCACACCCTTGGGACAAAACTCTCTCCAGACTATCCCAGTTATAGCTCAATTATGTCTTCAGCCACCTGGGTTGTGTGGTGACAGAGGGTGAAGAGGGTGTTGATTCCAGATGGTAATGATAAGTAACAATTAGTGACAGAAGGCAGAGTAAATGCCACTTCTTCAGATGTCCAGGCATCTAGGAAGGCTTTATGGTAAAGATGCAGCTAATTGCATTTTCTTAAAGGGATTAGGGCTAGGGCTTAGCTAAGAATAGTTGCATCAGTGTTGAAAGCATCCCCATTTTCTCTATCATCAGGCATAGTAGCCCCCACCTACCTGGGCTGCCTGGTGGTGATGGAGCATATATGAAAGTATTATACAATTGTGAGCTGTTACTTGTTTGTTTGCTTGCCTGTTGTATGGAACTCTGGCTTTGTTGGTGTGGGAAACTTTGTGGAAAATGCCCTTGATCAGTGCAGATTAGCAATTAATCTGTTTTTAATAAATACATTTTTTGGCCTCTTTTGTTTTTACATTTCCAGATTTTCTCCCAGTATCCCTCTCCCTATCCCAAGAGTGATTTCATATAACTAATAATTTTTTCCAGAAATAAAATGAAGAATAGAAAAAAATTTCAAAAAAAATGATCAATACATAAAAAAGTCTGAAAATATATGCCATGTATGAGACAATTCATCTGTTGACTTATAGCCTTAAAGAGTTATCTGGAGCATTAAGTGGCACAGTAGAAAGGGCAGTGGATTTGGAATCAGAGGACCTGATTCCATCTCTGCCACTTACTACACTGTGTGACCTTTAAAGTCACTTAACATCAGTAGGCCTCAATTTCCTCACCTTTGAAATGATAGTGGTCATATGATGGCCTCAAAGGTCCCTTCCAGTTCTAAATGTATTATACAACTAGTATCTACCAGAGGCAGAATTTGAACTCATACCTTCCTAACCCTAAAACTGGCCCCCTATCCACTACCCCACAGATTCCTCTCAAGCTATTGTGATGACAGCATAGTTTCAACTTTTGCCTGCCAATTTAATTCTTTCCTTCAAAGGTTTCCTCAAAATCAATCACTTCCAGGAAGTCTTTCCTTATTTCATCTATCTACCCAAGCCTCTCCTTCAGTTTTCCCAAACCCTAATTCTCAATTGATTAGATTTTTCTGTGGTTGTGGTTATTCAATCAACAAGCTTGGGTTTTCCCCAAGCCACTCTGACAAATACTATATACAATATTTACTTGGATTTCACAATGACAATCTGTTAAAGTCATAATAGTGTGTCTTGAATGTGTTTTCTTGTGTAGGATCCAGAATAATGTATGTTATGTGCTCGATAAATATTAACAGATGACAACAGAGCCAGGGAAAGGCATTTGTGTGCTTTAGGCAAAGTCTGAAAAAGTATACCCCCGTGTTTGAAAATTGTGCTCCCTATGAGTTTCTGTCCATCAGAAATTTTAGGCTTTTTTTGCTTTAACACATGGCAATTGACATTACAAAACAAATGCCCATGCGCCATAGGGAATGAAATTTTCTGGTATTAAAATATATAAATGTATTTTTAAAAATTTTGAGTGTCCCTCATTGCATACTGCCCCACCTCCACCCCAGGCATACTACACCTTAGCCATCTGCTCACTGTACCTATCCCTAATTGCAACTCTGTATGACAGTTTTTAATTTACCAAGGTATAAAGTCAAACCAATATACCAGATGTTAACTCCTAGAATGTTGTAGGAGTCCTTTAGGAAGAAAGAGTGGATTAAGCATGGCACAATGAATAAAACCATAACTAGCACAGGGCTAGTAGGCCTTTGCCCCAGGGAGGCAAGACAAGGCTCTTCATCTGTCTGTATGTCTTTCTTTTGCTCACTCTCTTTCTCACCAGACCTCTGATTCCACTGGTGTAGGAAACCTATGGTCCAGTGGAATGAGTACATATGTCACTTCACCCCCTTGGCCTCAGTTTCTTCATCTGTAAAATAAGGAAGTTGTGCTCGTACTGTCTTTTGCTATATATCCTCCACCAGCCCAAACTGAAATGTGGTGTAACCACTACCCTTGGACCACCCCCTCACCCTAGGGTTCCATCTCTGTGCCATACTTCTCCTGAGCAATCGAGAGCCTCAATCATCCCCTAGCCCAAGGTGAAACCACCACTTTCACCCCTTATTCCTCTCCCACTAGCCAGGGATTCTTGCTGCTAGATATCTCTGCCTCTTTCTGTGTGTCTCACTGCCTGTCTCTCTATCTCTGTGTCTGTGTTGGTGTACATGTTTCTGTGTGTGTGTTTGTCTGTCTGTCTTGCAGTATGTCTCTGTCTCTGTCTGTCTGTCTATCTATTTATCTCTCTCTCTCTCTCTCTCTCCATCATGTGCCACAAACTGAACTCACTAGTTGTATGACCCTGGACAGTCACTTTGCCTCTCTGAGCCTCAGTTTCCACATTTGTAAAATATAGCAATGGCATACAATAGAAAGAACACTGGACTTATGATAGTAGGGCTCGGGTTTAAATTCTTGCTCTGCCACAGATTAACCATCTGATCATGGGCAAGTCACCCTCTGTTCAATGGTTTTTGTCCCAAGTGAAAATACCTTTTTATAGGTCTACACTCAGCAAACTAATTTATTTTGCCTTTGAAGATTGACCTTTTGACACCTCTCACCACTCATTGGCCTGTGTGTGTGAGCGTGGGCTTCAGGAAATTCCCATAGCTGCTGTCTTCAGTGTTTACACTCTCGTAAAGATTTCAAATCCAAGAGTTTGATGCCTCAAAAGTTTGTTCCAAAAGTCATTTCTCACTTTCGTGGCCACTGGAATTTTTCCACAGCATGAAGTAAATTATATTACATCTCTGATAAATAAACATACACGTGGCAGGAAGAAAATTTATTTCTGTACAGTCTAACTTAAGTTGAAAATGCAATCTCAACAGCTATCACACTAACTACCCATACCAAAGAGCCAGCATGGTAGAGTTAAGATGCTGGAGCTGGAGTCACAAAGATTTGGGTTCAAATATCAGATTGTGACTGTAGGTGAGTCACTTCATCTGTTCAGACCTCAGTTTCCTTATCAGTAAAACAAGGAAGTTAGACTCCACGACCTCTGAAGACCCTTCAAACTTTCAATCTATGACCCTACTAAAGAAGGTGGGAAGATTTCTTGGGCCGTGTCTTTTGTCTTTCAGCCAGAAAACATTAATTTTCATGTCCATTTATTTCTTGCTATCTAGCTGAGCAATTGGAAGGATTCAGATGACTTGATCTACCAGTAACACAACACCTTCTATCTTCATGTCGTAAGATGGCTTTGCGTTCCCCACTTGCCTAAATTGTCATTTCTGGACTGCATTGCTGCCTTTCCCTTTCACACGTCACTCCCTTCTTCCTCTGACTGTTTAGTTCCCCCATCCTCATTCTGAAATTCATTCATGCATGAGCCCACAGCTGAATCTCAGTTGTGTTAATGGTTCTTTTATTCTCCTAAATCTTCTCTTCCCTCTCACCCACATACATTTAAGGCCGCTCGCATACTATTGTATTGTGGAACATCAGGGCCCTCCCTTCCACTTGACTGCAAGGGGAATTTTATCCCTCCCTTGATATCCCAACCTGGCTTTTATGCTCCATTCTAATAACACTAGTAGTATGTTTATAAGATGACATGCCTTTAATTGTTTCCCTCGCCCCAGAGATGCGTGGAGTAAGTACTCTAATGGGCTCTGTATCTTCCATCTTTTATTTTTATTGCTAATGGCCTCTCTAGTAATATAAAATGACTGATGAGCACAGTCTAGAAAAAGCAGAAAAATCGATAGTCTATCCAGACTCCATATTAGTTAAAAGCAGGTGAGGAAATGGGATTATTAGACAATATAATTTCCTCTGGGCTTTCAAATATTTGGGACAGACTTTTTTTCCCCACAAGCTGTGATCATGTGCAAAGCAAAACTTCCTATAAACACAAGAGTATTTGGACAAAGCATTTCCAGGCGCTCATCTGAACACTTAATCTCCAGTAGAGGGCAGTGGTATGTGTACACTCTGGGTCACTGTTCTGAGCTGAGCTCTCTAAATACCACCAGACTAGGTCCCAGCCAGTCTCTTCATCTCCTAACAAACCATCTGACCAGAGTTTGGCATGATTGATCAACTCTAGCAGAATCAAAATAGAAAACATAGACTTTAGCAAACATAAGCATCACTTATGCTGTTAACTTTCTGAACCATTCACTTGATCTTAATAGTATTAGCTCCCCTTTGATATCCAGTTTTCTGATGTAAACTCCTTGAAGGTAAGGATTGAACTTTGGACCTTATTGCACTTGCCACAATGTCTGGTATACGGTCTTTAAATTGGGATTATGGTCTGACTTTAAGGGGCATGTGATTACCCAATAAGAGGTTGGGAAGATGGGACAAATTCTACCCTCCCTGAAAAGGCCAATTGTAGGTACTTGTCTCTTACAAAACCACACTCCCCAACTCTGTCCCCTCCCTCAACCCTACAAGCCTCCAAGTTCCACCCTTCTTAGACAGACCTTGGTCCTCAAAGCAATTAAAACTTAGCTCCTACTTGGGTACCCACAGCAGCAACTATACAGGTAACAATGGGAAAATTCCCCTCTCCCCAAGCAGATATTTATGTCTTTATGCCCTGCTTTACCTTGTGACTATAATGGGCACCCATTCCTTCAGTGATAACCACCTCTGTACTATAGAGCAGGGGATCATCTGCTCTCTTTTTGTTTTAAGTGGGACACAGTGATTCTCTCAGGATAAGACGGCATAGATGGACTGCCAATCTTCATCTTATTACATTATCTTTTCCCCAAAACCCAACCCTCTTCCAGTCTTCCCTATTCCTAACAAGGGCACCACCATCCACCCAGGCTCACAAGCTCAAAGTTATCAATGACTCCTCACTCTCTCACCCAATATATCCAATCATCATATCACTCTATTTCTACCTTTAAAACATTTTTCCCTTCTGTCTCCCTTCCTCTACCTTCTCTACTTCATTTTCAGATCCTCATCACCCACCTCTTCCTTGGACTATTGCAATAGCTTCCTTGTTAGACTGCCTTGCCTCTAGTCTCTTCCCACTTTCAGCCATCCTCTATGTAGCTGCCAAAGGGATTTTCACAAAGTACAAGTCTGACCATGTCACTCACCCACTCAAACTCTTGTGGCTAACTACTGACTCTAGGATAAAAATCATGTTTCATCTTTATATCTATTCATATCTATTTTGGAGGCAGCTAGGTGGTGTAGTGGATAGAGTACTGATCATGGAGTCTGGAAGACACATCTTCCCGAGTTCAAATCTGACCTCAGACACTTATTATGTGACCCTGGGCAAGTCACTTAAACCTGTTAACCTCAGTTTCCTCATCTATAAAATGAGCTGGAGAAGGAAATGGAAAACCACTCCAGTATCTCTGCCAAGAAAACCCAAATCAGGTCACAAAAAGTCAGACATGACTGAAAAAAACAATTGAAACCTCCGTTTTGATCAAGTTTATCTCTTTTTTTTCTCCTTATCCAGTCTTTCCTTTCTTGCCTCTCAGTCTTTGTGTTAACCTGTCCTGACTGCACAGAACAATGTCCAACTTCTTGGACACTTTCTCAGGACATCACTCCCTTGTTAGGCTATTCAACTCTAAATTCAGCCTTATCCTTGACTCCTCACTTTCCCTCACCCCAAGTATTAAAGCAGTTGCCAAATCTTGTTGTTTCTATCTTTACAATCTCTCTTTCTATCTACACAGTGGCTACCTTGATTCAGGCTCTCATCTTCCTCCTCTGTGAGATGATTACAATGGCCTCCAATTGGCTCTCCCTGGCTCAAGTCTCTCCTCCAGCTCATTTTACAAATAAGAAAACTGGGGCAAACTGAGTTAAGTAATTTGTCCAGGGTCACATAGCTAGTGTCTAAGGCTGGATTTGAATTCCTGTCTTTCTAACTCCAGGCCTGGCACTCTATCCACTGTGCCATCTAGCTGCCCACTATTAACCCTACCTCCCAAATCACCTTGTATTTATCTACTTTGTATTTATTTGTATTTGTTATTTTAAATTTTTTTCTATATATCTTTATGTTATGTAGGTAAATACACATGTCTCTGTGGTTAGTATGTAAGCTCCTCCAAATAGATATTGTTTCATTCTCTTTGCTTATATGCCCAGTATAGTTCCAGGCACATAGTAAGGGTTTAATAAATGTTTGTTGATTGATTTTGTTCATCTCACACTCTTATCCTCAGTTCAGTGAGAATTCAGAGCCTGCTCCCTCTGTATCGCTTGTCTATTTCACCCCACCCATTCTTCAGCTCTTCCCAGTTACAAGTTCATCCACTTTCCCTCATCCCACTTAGAACCACAGGATTTTAGAGTTGGGAGAGAGCTTAGAGAGCCTCCAGTCCAAACTGCTCATTTTACAAATAAAGAAACTGAAGCCCAGGTGGGTTTGGTGACTTTCCCACTGTGATTTTCATAATTGGTTGCATTTGTACAAATCATCTTGATTATTGTTGTATTCCATGTTTCCTCTGATCTAAGCAACAGGATTTTTATCCTAGACACTAAGCGCCTAGACCAGTGCTGCGCACCTGATAAAGACTGTACTACTTTAAGAATATGGAATTTGGTCAGTATGGTTACTTCCCCCACTGATGCAGATTTGCAGTACTTCTGTAGGTGGCCTTTGAAAGTTTCTGTGGCCAAAAGACTCCCTTTGGTCAGCCTGGTGCTGTCCCTCCCTGAGACTAGAGGGACTGATCCTCGCCTAACAGACACACCATCCATCATTGGGTCCACACTTGAAGTCTTTCCAGTGAGGTGGAACTTTATAGAGTTTGCTCTTCACTCAGGGATGTGAACTTCTGAGAGAAGATTATCTGAGCATAGATTCCTCAGGAATCATCAGATGCTACAAATCAGGGCTCATTGTTCTGTTGATTGTCTGGACCTAGGAAAGTGATGAAGAAAATATTAATAATTCACATTGTGTGAGTCAAGTACATTATTTTTCAAGAGACTGTTGTTAAATATTTACCAAGATACCGCTTGCTCTACTAGTATAGCCTCTTAGGATGCAGGGTCATCTTAACACTATGGTGAGACAACCAAGGAAAATTTTCTTAAGTAAGAATTCTTAATACTGACTTGATAGATAACTGACATTTGCAAGGGCAGGATTAGGAAGCATTGCCAATTTTTACATTTCTGAAAAACTTAATAGCATTATGAGGTAATGGGTCCTTGAACTGGTGGGGGAAAAAGCATTAAATTAGGCAACAATCATAACTGTCTTTCCATTTTCTTTGGCCGGTGTGCCAACAAAAAATAAAATTAATCCAACTTAGAGTGTAGGAACAGTTTGCAAAAGGCATGGAATTGGTATTCAGAGGACCTGGGTTCAAATCCCATTCTGCTTCTCACTACCTGTGTGACTTTGGACAACCCAGTCTGTTCAAGAGGAGCATATATTAAGTACCTGATATGTACCAGTCATTGTACAAGAGACACAAAATTAAAAAGCAAAAAGTTTCTTCTCAGGGCCCTTATATTTTAACAAGCAGAAAGAATATATCGACGAATAAGTAAATAAAGATAATAGAAGTTAATTTAAATTAACTGGTTGGGGGACTAAACTGGAGAGATCAGGATAACCCTCTTGGTGGTTCCTGAGCTAATCTTTGAAGAAGACTAGGGATTCCATGTGGCAGAGGTGATAATGAGAGCATTTCGGGCAAATAAAACAACCTGTAAATAATCATAGGAGTGGGAAAAGAAATGTTAAGTACAGGGAACAGTTAAGTAGGCCAATTTGGTTGAAATATAGACTATGTGAAAGAGAATAATGTGAAATAATTCTAGGAAGATAGATTAACTAGATTGTGAGGATTTTAAGTGCTAAACAGAAGGTTTTATAGTTTATACTTAAGGTAATGAGGAGCCACAGAAGCTTCTTGAGAAAGAGAGTGGCATAGTCATGCCTGTCAATTTGGTAGCTATATGGAGGGTGGATTAGAGGAAAAAGAGCCCAGTTAGGAGATTAATAGAATAGTCCAGGTAAGAGGTGATGGGGGGTCTTAATTAGAGTTATTGTTCTTTGAGTAGACAGAATGGGACAGGTATGAGAGATTGTGGATGCAGAATTGATAAGACAATCACTTATTGAATTCATATACAGTCAGTGAGGAGTAAGGAAAAATGAAGAGTGAAGGAGGTTACCATGTTGTGGATTTTGGTGATTAGAAAGATGATGCTCTCAACAAGATTGGGGCAAAGATGACACTTCCTGATTTTGGATTTATTTAATTGAGATACTTACAGAACATCCATATAGAATATGCAGCAGGCAGTTGGTGATATAGTATTAGAGCTCTCAAGAAAGATGAGGTCTAGATATGTAGACCTGAGAGTCCTGTACACAGAAGTGATCATTGAAGCTGTTGGGATTACCAAGTGAGACAGAACAAATAGAGAAACATTGAGTGCTTAAGATACAGTTCTGAGGTAACCCATGCATAAAGGCTGACCCCAGCCCTCCCTTTCTTCATCTGTAAATTAAGAAGGTTGAATTATGTGATCTCTAAAGTCCTTTCTAATTCTCACCTGTGAGTATGCTTCCTCTCCTTTCATGACATTTGAAGTTGAGATCAGCATGCCTCTTGGCTAATATACTGCCACAACTCATTAACTTATTTAGAATTAATTTAACTTCTAATTGATTTAATTTCTAAAATTGATCCCTTCTTTTCCAACAGTCAGAAAGCACAAATGTATCATATTCAGATATCACAATCCAGTTTTTTTTTTCTCTTTTAAAAAATGTATTGGTATCTGTTGTTTTTATTTCACCTTTATTTCCCAGTATATCCCTTCCTCTCCCTTTCTAAGAAAAAAAATAAAATAAAAAAGAAAGAGAAAAAAGCACTTCAGTAAAACTAACCAACACATCAATCAAATCCGATAGTATTGATTATGTTCTATGTCTCTTCTCTACCTCTGCAAAGAATGGAAAGAGGTGTATTCTCATACCTCTACATCAGGACCAATGCATATTACACTGTATTCACTTTTTTGTATTTTTATTTATTTTGTTAAATATTTTCTGATCATTATTCTTAACATTCATTTCTTAAAATTTTGAGTTCCAAATTCTCTTTTTCCTTCCCATCTTTTTCCTACCCATTGAGAAGGCAAGCAATGTGATATCAATTGTACATGTGAGGTCATGGAAAACACATTTCCATATTAGCTATTAAGCACGTAAAATAATGTGGGAAAGTATGCTTCAATCTACACTTAGAGTGCATCAATTCTCTCTCTGAAGGTGGATAGCACTTTAAAAAAAACAGCTCCTTTGGAATTATCTTGAATAATTGTCTTGATCAAAGTAGCTAAGTCTTTCACAGCTGATCATCACTACAATATTGCTATTACTGTGTACAACATTCTACTGGTTCTGTTCACTTCATTTTGCATCATTTCATATAAGTCTTCCCAGGTTTTTCTGAAGCCATCCTGCTCATCATTTCTTATAGTACAACAGTATTCCATCACAATCACATATCACAATTTGTTTAGCCATTCCCCAATTGAAGGGAATCTCCTCAATTTCCAATTCTTTGCCACCACAAAAAGAGCTACTATAAATATTTTTGTACATATAGGTCCTTTTCTTTTGATCTCTTTGGGATATAGACCCAGTAGTGATATTGCTGGGTCAAAGAGTATGCACAGTTTCATAGTCCTGAGCAAAATTCCAAATTGTTCTCCAGAATAGTTGGACCAGTTCACAACTCCACCAATGGTGAATTTTTTTTTCATGTTTTCTATTTTTGCACATACCCTCCAGAAATTTATCATTTTCCTCTTCTGTCATGTTAGGCAATCTGGTGGGTGTGCAGTAGTATCTCAGACTTGTTTTAATTTGCATTTCTCTAATCATTAATGATTTAATAATGCCCTAAATCATTATTGATTAGAGAAATGCAAATTTTTTTCATGTGACTATTGTTAACTTCGATTTTTTCTTCCAAAAACTCCATGTTTCTATCTTTTGGCCATTTATCAATTGGGGTATAGCTTATATTTTAATAAGTTTGGCTCAGTTCCATATATATTTAAGAAATGAGGCTTTTATCAGAGAAACTTGCTGTGAAATTTTTTCCCAGTATCCTGCTTTACTTCTAATTTTGGCTACGTTGGTTATGTTTTACAAAACGTTTTAGTTTCAAATAATCAAAATTATCCATTTTACTTCCTATGATCCTTTCTATCTTTCATTTGGTCAGAAATTTTTCCATTATTCATAGTTCTGACAAGTAAATTTTTTCTATGTTCCCCTAATTTGCTTATTGCATCTCCCTTTATGTCTAAATCACTTACCTATTTTGACCTTATTTTAGCATATGGTGTGAGATGGTGGTCTAAGTCTAATTTCTATCAAACTGCTTTCCAGTTTTCCCCACAATTTTTGTCAAATGATGAAGTCTTGCCCTAAAAGATTGCATTTTGGGATTTATCAAATACTAGGTTACTATGATCATTTCCTACTGTGTTTCACGCACTTAATCTATTCCACTGATCCACCACTCTATTTCTTAGCCAGTACCAAATTGTTTTGATGATTACCACTCTGTAATATAATTTGAAATCTGGTACTACTAGGCTACTTTTCTTTACATTTTTTTCATTGAATCCCTAGATATTGACCTTTTGTTCTTCACGATGAATTTTGTTATTATTTTTTTCTAGTTCTATAAAATAATTCTTTGGTAGCTTGATTGGTATGGCACTAAATAAGTAAGTTAGTTTAGGTAGAATAGTCATTTTTATTATATTGGTTCAGTTTGCCCATCAGCAATTAATTTTTCTCAATTGTTTAGATCTGTCTTTATTTGAGTGAAAAGTGTTTTATAAATGTGTTCATATAGTCCCTGGGTTTGTCTTGATGGGTAGACTCCCAAGTTTTTTTACATTGTCCACAATTATTTTAAAAGGAATTTCTCTTTCTATCCCTTTCTGCTGGGTTTTGCTGGTAATATATAGAAATGTTGATGATTTTGGTGGATTTATTTTATAACCTACAACTTGGCTAAAGTTGTTAATTGTTTCAACTAGTTTTTCAGTGGATTCTCTAGGGTTCTTTAAGTATACCATCATATTGTCTACAAAGAGTGATAGTTTTGTTTCCTCATTGCCTGTTTTTATTTCTTTAATTTCCTTTTCTTGTCTTGCTGCTATAGCTAACGTTTCTAATACAATATTGAATAATAGTGGTGATAATGGATAACCTTGGTTCACCTCTGATCTTGTTGCAAAAGCTGCTAGTTTATCCCCATTACAGATAATGTTTGCTTTTGGTTTTAGATAGATACTACTTACCATTTAGATAGAACTGCTTATCATTTTACCAGATCCCCTTCATTCCTATGTTTTCTAGTGTTTTTGTGACTCTTTTTTTTTTTTTTTTGCTTTTTGATGAGGCTATCAGGATTAAGTGACTTGCCCAGGGTCACACAGCTAGTAAGTGTCATGTGTCTGAGGATGGATTTGAACTCAGGTCCTCCTGACTCCAGGGTTGGTGCTCAATCCACTGTACCATCTAGCTGCTCTTCTTGTCAAAAACCCTTTCTTCATCTATTGATGTAGTCAATTATATTTATAGTTTTCCTAATATTGAAACAATCAGGCATTCCTGGAATAAATTCCACCTGGTCATAGTGTATGATCTTTGTGACATTGTTCACTTTGGATTTTTATTGCTGCTGTTCTTTTCATCTACAGTGTGGTAATCATTGTGTATATTGTTTTCCTGATTCTGCTCACTTCACTCTGCATCAATTCATGTGGGTCTTCCCATGTAGCAATAGTTCAATTTTCATATTCATCGACAAAATCTAGTTTAATTTTTTTTAAAAAAAGGAACAGTAACTCACTGCAGTGGAATTGTAATTATAAAGCAGTATCAAACAAAAAGGAGTCCCCAATGGGCTTTTGCAACTGCTTTCTTCAGATGATGCCTATTTTGAGAATAAATATTTTAAAGAGAGTCATCTCATTATGAAATAATGCAACCAAAAATACACCTCCAAAACAAGAAAACAAAACAGAACCAGAAAAAATGGAGTACAGATCTGATCATATAAGAAGAAATGTGTATTAGAATAAATGGACATACATGAATCCTGGTAGGAACTTGGAGTGACCGAAAAACTGTAATTATATTTTATACATTTAAAATCATTAATTTAGAAGAAAATAGTTACCAAGCAGGTTTACTTGGTTTTACTGATGTTCAATGTTATGTTTTTCAATAAATATTTCAATTTTTATGCTGAAAGTAATAAAAGGTACTCTTGATTTGTTGGACTGAAGTACCTCCCGTGGAATGCGATTTATACCTCACCTTGTGATTCTCCTTCTTCTCAATTATGCCAGCCCTTCAACAACTGATCCACCAGATTCCAACTGGTGTCAAAGGCACATAGAACCTTTGCACCCCCCCCCCACTTTTCTACTAATATTCTCTTCAGCCATTATCCTTCTGGCTGAATGAGGACACTTCCCCCATCTTCATCTCCAGACCACTCTCCCGGCTCCTTTCTTACCTTCAGGCCCACTCTTACAAATAATTAAGAGCCAAAGTCATATAGCTGTAGAGTGAACATGGCCACTTATCCCATTTGAATGAACCCAAATAGCTACCAACTGTAAGCTATCTGGTAAGATGAAGAACCTTGCCATTTACCCTGTCATTATATCCTAAGAACCATGTGGCTTTAACATCTGCCCTGCTACTAATAAGTGTGATGGGTTATTGTTTTATATTTTAAATATAAACATTATTAATTTATGTTATGTTGTTTATGTACTATAATTATAAATTATTGTTTGTATTATTATAATTATAAAAATAAATATTATTTATATTTTATGTATCTGTTAATGCATGCCTATGTGTCTTTTGTGTTTTAAGCATTTCTTTTGTGGTAGAGAAAAAAAATAGATATCATAAGATATCCACTTTGGTTTTTTTAATACCTTTTCTAGAAAGATTCTGTTAATTCCTAGACAACTACAACTAAGTTTTGTTTAGATATTTTCTCCAGAATCCAGAAATAATGAGACTGAGAATGTCAGAGGTGGGGGGTGGAGGGAAGCAAAATAGGATTCCCTCTCCTTGGAACCAGTATCCTCTCAGACTGCTTGAGGCCAGAATTGGATATCCTTTTTCTCTTTGCCATAGGTAATGTAAAAAGACTGTATTATCACACCAGAAATGTATTAACCTCAAGGAGGTAGAAGATTTCATGTTCTGTTTTTAGCTTCCCAGCAGATGAAAAGTTTGGAACTTCCAGACCAAATGCATTGGAAGATTTGATTGTCCTTGGAAGACTAACATTATGATGGATCTGGCTCCTTTCTCACACATTGTTGTTTCTATAAATATTTGAAAGTTACTCCATAGAGAAGGAATGCCCTATGGAGAGACAGTGTGGCATATAGGGAATCTAAAGACCTAGATTTACATCCCACCACTGACACATCATTTGACCTTAGAAAAGTCACTTCAACCTTCCAAGCCTCGGTTACTCATCTACAAGGTGTGGGGTTTGGGGCAAAGTCCTTTCGGGTTCTACCACTCTGCGATATTCACTTTTCAAAGGTATTTTTACATCTATTCATCTCCTATTCTGTAGACACCTGTGCTGACGCCTAGGAGAGAAAGATGTATTTACATCTTGAAGTTTTAAGTAAGTGTTCTCAATTGTTGAATGAAAGCCTGGGTCACTTGGGATAAAAACCCAGTTGGATAAGAGGGAGGCAGTAAAGATCAATTCCTTTAGCAGAAAGACAAATTCCTAAGAGAACTGCCTAATTAGAGGCTTTTTCTCTTACCAGACATCAAGGGATAGGCACTGTGACCATAAAATCCAAGAGGCTGCCATGGAATAGTTAGGAAGGTAGGCATGTAAACCACCAGCCTAGTTATCTTCCATGTTAACAATGTAATTTACCACAGTTTGACTCCAACTCCAACCTAAAGATCAGGAGATCAGGAGAAAAAGAATGTAGAAAGAGAGTCTAAGCATGACTCCCAGGAGGAGAAAAATTAGTAGCTGATCATTTCCCCATGGGACTTAAGAATATCTCCTTTTCTACTTCTGACAGTTTTGACTGGCTGCCCTGGAGAGAGGGTAGAGGTTGGGGCAGGTGGCCAGAATCTGCCTTCCTTTGAGAAAGATGCCTCTGTTCTGAGGGACAAGGTGTGCTATTTCATTATTTCTGGACAAATGATATGTTTTAAATTACTTTTGAAACTTAGGGTCATTATTTTTTCTTTTTTTTTCTTACTTGAAGTTTCTTCTTCAGAGTAGAATTAGCCATTTACTTATATTTGCAGTTTATTATTTTCTTATTTATTAATTTTTCACTGCTACTAAACCAATAAATAAAATAAGCCCTCATCTATCAGTCTAAAATTAGTGATGTGACCATGGGTATCATTTCATGAATCTGAACCTCAGTTTTCTGTTCTGTAAAATAGGGGTAATAATAGCACCTACCTCACTGAGTTGCTATAAGTGTCAACCCTGACCAAATGACCAAAAAGCCACAGTAGCTCTGCAACTGCTATTAACTAAAAAAAAAAACCAAAAAACCAAAAACCAGAGAGCTCACACAGGTTATCAGAACCACAGTTAACTCTAGGAATAAAATAAAATAAAACAAGACAGAACAAAACCAAAGAACTAACAGTGGTTATAAGCAAACAGCTTTCGGAGGAGGGGAATTAGACACATATGTGCCACTCCCCCTCCAACAGTAGGAGATTCACTTTAGTGTGGACAAATCTCAATACTTATACTAGTGGCTACACAGTGAGCTGTAACTCTGACAATGAGAGGTAACAGTAACAATGTGACAAGTTTGATTCATAGCAGGACTTCATGACCAGAACATGAGGACTACAAGTGCTTCCAAGCTCAGAGACCACCTGATGCTAGTGTGAAACACTTCTGGGATTTTGCTGTGGCTGAGATCATCCAGAGGGTGAGCTGCAAAGGACTGCTGTTATGTCAAGCTCAGGGCACAGCTTGCTTAGTGGGCCTTAGCTCCAGAAAACAGGGTGTCTCCTAACAGTAAAAAGAGAGGAATAAAAAGAGAGAGGTGGTCTTGGCATGGGGATCCTGACATTTGTCCCTTTTGGCCAAAAGGAGGTGGTCTGAAAGAACCTTTCCCATTGTGGCCAATAAAGGAAAGGCAGGTATAAGCCAAGATGCCACAAGAGGCCAGTTGGACCAGGATGAGATGTTGAGTTGAGGGACAGATGTAGGCTTAGGTTGGTGAGCTTAGGGGTTAAGATGGCAGATGTATCAAGTTGTTAGCCCCTCCCCCTTAACAATGATGAAATGGCATTTTATCCCAGGAGGTCAGTTCCTTGAGGGGGCCAATCAGGAAAGTATATCCCAGGTAGGAGGGCCAGGAATGTAGAATGGAAAAAAAAAAAACTAGGACAGTATACTCATCTCTCATCTGGAATCTTGGGATAGCTGTCTCATCTGGATGTCACCTACTTCTGGGTCAATTCTAGATGAACCTTGAGGTCCCTGGAGGGTCATGCCATTCACTCAGGAGCAGGGGCTTTCTTCAGATGATCCAGGAGTCCTTACTTACAAGTTTGGCAGCTATGGGAGTAGTCAGAAGGACCTGGTAAGGGCTCTTAGAAATAATAACTGATTGATCAGTATGGGGTCAGTTTTCAGATAAGACATATGGGTTGTTTGAGATGTACAATTATGATAAAACTCTTTGCATCAATCTTTGGAGCTGAGTTTCTGGTCACAATAATATACGTCCTTGGTTAAGAGTCTTTAAACAGCACATAGAAATGGTTCAGTTTCCCAGCCATGCAGATCTAGGTTCAAACAGTGCAATAAAGTTTTCTCCCAATTCCCACAATTGAATAAAGTTTTCTCACAAGACAGAAGTTGGACTAAACCCATAATTGAATAGTTACTAAACAAGTTCCAGGATTGAGTCACAAAATGGAGTCAGGATGGTTCGCTTAATTTGCACAAATAACCACTTGCTGTCCTAATCCCCTCAATTCACTGTAAGCCAGATCTATAAGGTTTTTCGTAAGTTCATAATCATGATTACATTAAGTCACATTACATTAATATCAGGTTACAGATCAAATAACTTAGAAGGTTCACAATGGACCAGTTTTGAGAGGTGGGATTTACATGTCACTAAGGTAACCAAGAAAATGTAAACATAAACCATTCAAAGCAATATAATAATTATCACCAATATTAACTAATATCAGGTCTCCTTGAGTGCTAGTGACTCATTCTCAATACCCATTAAATCAGCAAATTTTGAGTTGCAGATGTCTCATATAGTTCTCTGTTCCCTAAATATCTTTTCTTGGACAATAAGTTTTATTCCCAGAACAGCTCTGAAGGGGGCTCTGCTTCTCTGGTTCCAAATCTAGAGGTTTCTAGATAATTCTGACTTAATATAATTTAGTACAATTACTTAAATTTGGTTCTCCAATTTTGAAAATTCGGAGAATTTCAGTTCACATACCATTTACTGTTTCTATACTTACATAAGAATCTTTTTAAAAAATTTATGAGAGTTCAACTGTAAAATGAACTTTTCTGTCCTTTAAAAATTATCAGAAAGATACTTTAAAAATGGGAAAATAATTTCACTTTCTTTACTATTATCAATACAATCTATGTGTAAAATCCTTAATCTAATTTTTAGAACTTATTATTAAAACATACTCAAAGCCTGAATTTCCACGATAGACAAATTTGGAAGCCAATCATATACATATGTTTATAGTTCTTACAGAAAGCAGTCTAATCCTGTTGCCTTCTCAAATTTTGCTATTCCATTTATTTAGAAAACTTTTTCATTACATCTTTGTCTTACTACTTTATCTAATCATTTCCCCTGAGGAAGATATCATCCCTATGGTATAATTTGGCCACAAATACAGGTTAAAATTATAAGATGTTCATACCTACATCCCATTACAGAAACTCAGAGATATTCTAGTATCTATCTATTATTTAATAGATTTAGTATTATGCTTACAAAACTTCTTGATTACAGAAACTTGCGACAAAAGAAAAAAAGAGGGACAAATTTATAACAATGCATAAAAGGGGAAGAAACTCCTGTAACTCTGTTTGATCCCAGGCATGAGTCATAACTGACAGC
This sequence comes from Vombatus ursinus, assembly GCF_900497805.2. Classification (NCBI taxonomy): domain Eukaryota; kingdom Metazoa; phylum Chordata; class Mammalia; order Diprotodontia; family Vombatidae; genus Vombatus; species Vombatus ursinus. The sequence goes on along the minus strand of NW_020940360.1, from coordinate 13,847,769 downwards.
CAATTACGTAATCACAGAGCAAGCTCAAGATTAACCAAGTAGGGAAATTTCCTTTTCAAAAAGGAAATAGCACAATGGGGAAATAAAATCAGGAGGATCCTACCTTTGGTCATACCAAAGCCATCCCACAGACATCCATGTTTACCAGTTCCCAGACTGCAGCACATGCCATTTTCTACTAATGGCTTTATGACAATTCAGAATACAGTCCCTGTAATCAAAGCTTGAAACAATAGTAACTTACCGTGCTGAGAATTTTTACCTTAAATAGCAAAATTTCACTAACCACAACTTAGGGCTTGACTATCTTTCCTGGTGTTTCCCTAACAGTTAACATTTCATTTATCCTCTATTTACAAATTAAAACTACCCATCTTCTGGGGCTTTAGACATACAGAAAATACCTGCTAGTTGACTCATCATTAATATGTTGAAGCTATATCTTTAAACCACTCTATACACTTTTATAATAGCCAAGAATTTCAAATGAAAATTTGCTATTATATGTTATTATCTACTTTATGACAAAATATCTCATAAAATATTAAACAGTTTTCAAATATCTATTTTTATCACAACCTTTTAAAAGCCCAATTCATAATCTAATAGCATCCAGATTAAAAAGCTGTTTTGTCTAACGGTATTTCTGTTACAATGGTCTCTCAAATTTTACAATATAAGAGAATTTAGAAATATAATAATAACACAAACAATATCATGTATTTAAAACATGAAACAAAATTCCAGATGACATCAATTCAATTAAATGCATTTCCAAATTATCCCATATAAAAATCATTAATCTAATAAACTTTGGCATTTTAAATACACTTTAGAGTTATCAGGTATGGAACAATTACATTCAATTAAAGAAATAATAATAACATAGTGCTTAATATATGCCAGTCACTGTGTTGAGCACTCTACAATCGTTATATCATTTCGATCCTCACAACAACCTTGGGAGGTGGGTACCATTATTATTTTTCTCTTTATATATCAGGAAACTGGGGTAAACAGAGATAAGAAAACTTGGTTAAGATTACGGCTAATACATTTCTGCAACTGGAATATAATTCAAGTTTCCTTACATTTTTTCTAGCATTTTTTTCAATACCTGTATTTGGGAATCTGGTCTGAGATGATACAGGTTGATAGAATGAGAAGGGAGAGGGTCTCTGAACTGGGGGGGGTGGAGAACTTTGGTTTGAACAATCTTTTCTTTTTTCATGGTCAAGGGAGGGTTAACAAAAGGTTTACCTAATTTTTTTTTCTTTCTTCATTCTGGGATTGCTTCCAAACTGACTGCCTTCCTTCATAAGGCTCAGATGACATAATGAATGTAAAGCAATTTGCAGACTTTAAGAAACTATATAAATGTGAGCTATTATTATCTTCTCATCTTTTTTGATGGAATTCAGGTAGAAGTGGTCCAAAGAGAAGTTGCTATCCTGGTATTATTCCCTCATATTTAGTGTTCTGCAGACCACTTCATAGACGGATAAAGATCTGCTTTTTTTAACTGAGTAAGAGAATTGGGAATGTAAGCTCATCTTCTGTAGACTTAAGGAGAGCATCTTTGGTTTAATTCTAGGATCAGAGAGGATGATAAAGATGACATCCCACATTCAGTTCTTGTTTCATTTTAATTTGTCTCATTGGGGGAAATTAGAGACCCACCAGGTTTTCATATTTTGAAAACTTTTAATTCCATGTAGTTTGGAGATTATGAGCATTTGGTATGCTGAAATGTTTTTTTAAAATACTTTGTTCTAACATGTTAATTACTGTTGTTGTCATCTTTGCAGCCTAGGCAGTGCTTCACTCACAATAGACTCTTAATAAATGTTATTTGAATTGAATTGCATTGACCTGAAATCTCTTTCCCAGTCCCCCTGCGTCTTACCCCAGGCATGATTCCTACCACCTCCTTTTTAAAAGTGTCTGTAGGTTGCTAATATAATTACTGTTTTGAAGATAGATTGGGGTAAAGTCAGGACCAAACAAAACACAGAAGCATGAGGTCTTCTGGAGCCTGAACAGAAGGAGGCTATGTTCTCCCGTTAGTGTAGATGGAGACCTCACAAGACTGCAACAGGAGGCAAGAGGAGTTCTGTAATCTGACCCAGACTTTCTGACTCCCAGCCTGCATCCCTGAAGGGAACTGATCGCTCTCTGTCCAACTAGGGGTAGTTTGGAAGTCACTCATTGTACTTTCTCTTTACACCCTCTTCAGAGGAACCTCTCCTTTGCTCATTTCCCCCTCCCACTCCCAAACACAGAGATAAGGGAAACCAGGTCTTTTAAAGTCCAATGGCTGGCTGGTTTACAGTCTCTGGCAAGTACCCTGTGCCCAAGTTTATAAACCTTGGGCAATAACATCACCACTTGCTTTAGGAACTGTGCAAATTAACTCATTATTGGTAGTAAAAATGTTTGGTAAACATAAAAGCTTCTGTAAATGCTCAGAGTTTTTTTCCCTTTTGCCTCTTCTTTTAATTTTTTTTAATTGCCTAGCCTGCTGAAACTCCTGTTAATCTACAGAGTTATTACATGGTTATAATAAGCAGCAATATAATTTTTGAAAACAAAAAAAAACCTTGAAACACATGCACACACTCCTATATTTCTATTTTTTTTATCCACACAAACAGCATGTTATTACTTGGGATGTGTTTGCCAAATATTGCTTGGCACCCCGCATCTATCACGTTGCCTTTTGTGTATATACGGGGCTGTAACTAATCGATGCCTTTTGGTGCCATATACATCTTTGCTGCTC
>NW_020940360.1:13703676-13844977 GCF_900497805.2 Vombatus ursinus | reverse complement strand
TTAGTAGCCGAAGGTTGTGGGGAGCGGGGCGGGGATGAAGAGCAGCAGAAAGGATAAACAGAGATATTTCATCCAGGCAACTACTGGGCAAAGCTCCATCTAGTTCCCTTCCCACCCTCCTCAACCCCAGCTCCCTACAACTACAGTTTCCCTTCTTGACTTTACAAAGGCATCCAAACTCATCCAGGGGCCCCTTTTGAGTCAGAGCTGCCAGTGACTCCTAACTTGGTAGTGGTTTTGTAAAATGCACGAAATGATACCACAGAGAGACCGCCAACTAATTCTTCCACGTAGCCTTATTCTTTTTTTTTTCTTTTAGGCAATTGGGGTTAAGTGACTTGCCCAGGGTCACACAGTTAGTAAGCAGCAAGTGTTTGGTCTGAGGCCGGATTTGAACTCAGGTACTCCTGACTTCAGGGCCGGTGCTCTATCCATTGCACCATCTAGCTGCCCCCATGTAACCTTACTCTGGGATTTGAATCCAGGCCCCCTCAGTACACCTGTTTTCCATATAACTCAGCTAGAGAACACAAATGCTAACTACTTAGATCCACTGAAGGAAGGGGAGGAGGGAGGGGAGTACACTCCAGCACAGCTTCTGATCTGGAGATTATTATAAATCCTTTAGCACTGTTGAGACAACTAGATCTCTTGATTGGCCTTAGCATTCTAAATCCTACAAATTAGTCTGTTGGGGGAGGGCGGGCCTCTTGTATTGTATTGTTCCAGCACCAACACCAGACTAAGAAAGAATAGACACATTTTCATTTTTAACTTGATGAAATTATGCCACTTCAGGCTTCGTGACAATCTGAAGAAACATCCTTTAAGCACTGCTGACAATTTGTAACAAAATTGCATTTGCTCTGGATTTTTGTTGTTGTTGTTGTTAAATAACATAAATTGAACTTTAAAATTAACTTTGGTTTCAAAAGCCACTTTTTGGGAATAGATTTTTTTTTTGTAAACAATAATGTTCTTTCAAAATAGGCTTTTCTAACACCATCTTTTGCAAGTGGCAAACACGACTTTATTATTCAGATTTTCACAAAGCACGAAATATTGTGTCATTCAACATGAAGAACTGTGTCCTTGGGGGTACTGAAGCATTTTTCATTTTGTCTTTGTGACCTCAGCACCTAATATAGAGCTTGGCACATGAAAGGTGCTTAATAAATGCTCATTTGGATTAGATTGGCTTGGTTTACCATCTACTTTAGCACTCAGAGAAATAGAATATATGTTCCCTAAAATTACTATCCTAAAAAACAAAAGTATGAAACAGAGAGGTGTATCAACTACTAACCCTTGAAATTAAAAATGTATGTGTCAAAGTCATACATTTTCATATGTATCCAAATACAAATGTATTTTATATTTATATATGAATTTATATCTCACTTATTAAGAGCATAGAACTGATGTATTTGGCGGTGATGAACTATATACCCTGATGAAGGGAGAAAGCATCTGTTGCCACTGTTTCTCCAAGAACACGAAACCTAAAACGGGAACATGTCAGGTATGACTATAAAATAAAATGACCAAATTTTACAAGAACGTAACAGAACTTACACAGAGGCAAGAATATTGATTCAGGAGTCAAGAGACCAGGGTTCAAATCCCACCTCCAATGTTTACTACCTATGTGATCTTAAACAAATCATTAATCTCTCTTGACCTAAATTTCATCATTGTAAAAATGAAGGGCTTGGATTAAACAATCTCTGAGGTTTCTTCCAGCTCTAAGATCCTATAGCCAAATGTGTTAACCCTTTCAGGGCAATCACCCTGGGAGGGAATTCACTTATTCAAGTGGAAGGGTGGATATTTACGAAGGCTATACTCACACTTTTGGATGGAATGTTTTTATAACATACCTTTACAAAAATCTAATTGGCAAATTGTTACTACGAAACATATAGGTGGGGGTTCATAAGCAAAAATAGTAGAAACCCTGCCTAGACAGTTACCCCTATAACCTTGAGAGAAAAATTAGCTGCCCTCTGTAGAATGGCTAGCAATTGGTACAGTAGTTCGTCCCAGAGAGGATACTACCCAAAAATGCCACCTTTGCTCCAAACACTTTGGACACTCCTCTTTTCAAATTTTATTCCAAGGTTTCCAACAATTTTGAATAGGACAGAATTATGATAAAAGTTTAATTTACATTGTTTAAAAGTTTGTAAAGTGCTGTGCTTATATTACCTCATTTGATATTCACAACAACCCTATGAGGTAAATACTACTATTGTCACTATTTTACAGATGAGGAAATTAAGGTTCAGATAGGTAAAGTGACTTAATTCAGGATATCTAGCTAATAAGCATCTGGGACAGGATTTGAACCCAGGATTTCCTGTTTCCAAATTTAGGGCATCCTCAGTGGTATCAAATCTTACTAAGAGCATGAATTAGTTCAATGGAAATGATCAAAAGTAATTCTGAACCAAGTCTGATGAATAAGGTGAATAATTAAGTTATATAATATTACTTTTGGCTAGTAATGATCCCAATACTACAAAATACAAGAACTTAGACCTGCTCAATTTCCAACCTGGCCCAAATTGCCCCTCTTTAGGAAACCCGACAACCCCCCGCTCCAGAGGGCTCACCATATTGATGTTAGACATAGTGCAGACACTTAGTTGGCTTAACATATAGTTGATACAGCAATGGGCCTGGAGGCAGGAAGACCTGAATTAAAATCCCACGCCAGATACTGACTAGCTGTGTGACCTGGGCAAGTCACTTAACCTCTATTTTTCTCAGTTGCCTCAACTGTAAAATAGAGATAATAACAATCACTACTTTGTAGGATTGTTGTGAGGATCAAATGAGATAATATTTGTGAATTTCTTAGCATAGTGCATGGCATGTAATAGTCACCATATAAATGCTTATTCCCTTTCCCTTCCCCGTTAGCTCCCTACAATTCAGTACTCCTGAGATCAAGTGATCCACCAGTCTCAGCCTCTCAAGTCACAAGGATCACAGGTACATACACCCTCTTCAGACTCTTACATGAGTAATTAACTCTCAGCTGGCTAAGGAATTGATCTGAAGCAAGCGGATATCTCCTGTATGTTAAGAGGGATGAGCTAAGGAGTATAGAATATAGAAACGTAGTTTTTATAGGGCCTTAGCTGCCCCTCAGAGTCTGTAAATGTCCCTTGTTAAATTAAGAGAATTAGGAGAACGTAAAGGGAGAAAAGGGGTTTCTCTATCCTGTGATTTCCAAAGTGTCCGTTTAAAGACCTGGTCCACCTCTTCTCAACCTACCTCAGTCCCAGAGCCCACCCCAAAACATGCATACTTTACTTGGGTAAAAACAAATTATGATAAAATTATTCTATCATACCTGGGTAGAAAAAGCAAATACTCTTGTATAAAAAAAATTAGAACAAAGAGTTAACACTCTGGTCTGGAATCTATCACTGACTACATAACTTTAGGCAAGCCACTATAACTTTCTTGGCTCAGTTTCTCCCTCTGAAAAATAGAGATAACAACACTCATCTTGTCTCGTTTCATGGTTTGAGGCTAAAAGAGATGATATTTACGAAAGTCCTTTGAGATGTTCAGAAAAAAAATGGGCCATATGCATAAAAATATGTTGTCTTCTTTTGTAGTTTGATTCATCTGATAAGTCAGTTTACACAGATAAAGAGGATCATAGATAGCTGGAAAAGACCTCAGTCTCTTTTTGTGTCATGAGCCCCATTGGCAACCTGGTGAAATGTATAGACCCCTTTTCAGAATAATGTTTTTAAATGCATAACAAAATACATAGGATTACAAAGGAAACCAATTATATTGAAATGTAGTTAGCAAAATATTTTTAAAAACCAGCTCATGGACCCCAGGTTAAAAAACCCTGGTAGCCCCTCCCCTACTTTCGTTGTACCCACACTTTTCCATTCATTGGGCAGTAAATTTACTACGCAAGTTTGACTAACAGCAAAAAAACAAACAACATTACTTACATCAAACAAAGTAATTCATTATGATCAGTAGCAACACCGCACAGTAAAAATGTGTTATACAGTTCCCTTCTCTAGGTAGGACTCAGTTTCATCATTTCTAAAATAAGAGGGCCAGACTAGTGATTCCTCAGGTCTACTCTAATTCTTAAATTCTAGCGATAACTCTAGGTTTTTCATTCATGAAATCATAAAACATAAAAGTTACGTAGGACATCAGAGATTATCAAGGTCAATTCCCTTCCAATTCCGGACTAATGCTATCTCAAATATATATATAGCACTTTAAGACTTTCAAACATCTTTATATCTTTGCAGCAACCCAGTGGGATAGATTATCTTATTATCAGTAAGAAAACTGAGACTTAGGGAGGTTAAGTGACTTGCTCCAGGTTAAACATCTAGGACGTATTTAAGTCAGAACCCAAATCCAGATCTTCCAGTCCAAGATTCTAAATATCGAGAATACCATCATCATCATCATCATCTTGGCTGCTTTCCAATTACGCTGTGATTAAGCTAAAAGGAATCTTAGAGATCATCTAACCCATTTACCTTTTGTAACAGATGAGAAAATAGAAATCCAGAGGTTCCTAGGATCATAGTCTAAAGGTGATCTAGTCCAACCCGCTCTCATTTCACAGATGAGAAAACTGAAGAGAGATGAAATATATTGCCCAGGGTCATACAGCTATTTAGTGTCGGAGGGAGAATTCAAACTCAGGTCTTCCTGACTCCAAGTCCAGTGCTCTCTGTCCTCTCCACCACATTGCCATTTTAGGAGATGATATGACATGCCTAAAATTACACAAGTAGATTCAGAATTTCAACCCAGGTCCTTTGATTCCCCTTTACTATATCCTTGGCAAATGCTCAGCAACCCTCAGCTTGGATACCTCCAGAAGTATTCCCTACCTAACTGGATAACCCATTCTGCTCCTGGGAAGCTGTAATTATTAGAAACTTCCTTATTTTCAGTTGAATTCTGCCTTCCTGTACCTCCTACCTCTTCATCCTCATTCTGCCTTTCCACAGCTCTTCAGAATAATTAATCCCTTTTCCACATGACAGCCCTTCAAATATCTGAAGAATCATTTACTTGAAAACTGCACAGAGAAGTGATTCCATTGCCACGGGAGCGAACTCCACACCTACCTACAATGCTTCCACAGACAGTCTTCTTGAATTTCTGTGACAGAAAAAAACAATCCATCCCTTAGTTATTGGCCTTCTGGTAATAAGCCTCTCTGAATTTGGCTGGGTCGGTAGTCCCTTGATGACAGATGTACAGTCAGTTCATTGCCGGGCTTGAACAGGAAGACTTTCCAGTTCAATAAAATCTGCCTGATAAAACCCTGTTCCTCAGTGACATGGCCTTCAGGTAGGAAACCAGGATCGCCTCTTCTAGGGCAGGATGAGAGGCATTAACTAGGACTGCAGGATCACAGGACCATAGCTTCATAGCTCTAGAGAAGCTTAGAGGTTATCCAATTCAACTCCCTCATTTTACAAATGAGGAAACCCAGGCCCAGAGAAGTGACTTTCCAGGGGACATACAAGTAAGTCGTAAGTGACCAAATTGCAATTTGAACCCAGGGCTGCTAATCCTTTAACATGGAATTAGCATCCCTATGCCACAGCATAGGTCATCTCTTTTTGCTTTCTTTTATTTTTCAATTAATAAACATTTATTTTATCTCCCTCCTATCTACATCCATTTGAAAAACAAAAACAAAGCCTTCGTTTCCAAAAATGGGTATAGCGTAGCAAAACAAATTCCTACATTTTCTATGTCCAAACATCAAAATGTTTGCATCATTGCAAATCTTGAATCCATCACTGAACATCTCTTTTCTAGGCTTCTCCCCACTATGGAAGTCAAATGTCATGGGACCATAGATTTAGAGCTGGAGGGGACCTTAGAGGTTATGGAGTCCAACCTCTTTGATGGAGGAGACCATGCAACTGATGAGGTTGAGTGGCTTATGTGAGGTCACATGAATCTAGTGTCTCTGACAGGGTGTAGAGTCAGATCTTCCTGACTCCAAATCCATCTCCCTAACCACTAGCCAGGCTGCCCCTCAGAATCAGGCATTGCTGTTGTTCGTCTTTCATTTCTGAAAGGGACCAATGACATCACAGGTTATATCTTGACTTGTGTGCGAATTTAAGTGAGGCACAGTTGCACAGCCTCATTCTCTCTTCCTGAGTTATCAAAGTCCAGTGACAAGACAAACTTCAGGACAATTAGCATTGCCCTGGGATGCAATGGATGACCTTGGTGACTCTGATGTCTGACCAAGCTCTAAGTGCCCCACACCACCTGCTTCAGCTGCCTTCATAGCTGTTGAAACAAATTGTCCTCATCCACCCATTCCTCCTTGGGAAGCCTTTACATGCTTTGGGGCAGACATCTCCCTAACTCACCAAGGTGTTTAAGGCCTGTTTGTTATCCTCAACCTGATTTAGCCCATCAGCCAAGACAATTTTACTGGTGTGTGGCCATTGTACGTGCTACAGCTTCCTGGAGCCACAGGTGAGGGTTGAATGCCAGTTGGACACAAAAAGTGGATGAGTAGCTTTGAAAAGGGCTCAGCAATCCCTCAAACTGAAAGTGCTAGTCCTCCCTGAAAAGTAGTAGTAGTAGTAAAAGAAGTAGTAGTCGTAGTAGGTAATAATAGTAGTAGTAGTAGTAGTAGCAGCAGCAGCAACAACAGCATCAGTAGTGTTTAAGTAGCACTTTAAGTTTTATTACATAGCGTTTACACGGAGAGTTGAGTGAAGGCATACAACTTCCCAATTCCCACGTTTGCTGATGCAAACGACAGGTATTGATTCAAGCTCAGATTACTAAAGGATCCTCCAGACCTAGGTGAGTGCTTCTTTTCTGGCTGTACACCCCCTCTTGAAGGAAGGGAGAGGATGGACTGGAGCCACTTCAGGACAGAAGCCAGGTGGGCCGCAGGTATACTTCACAACAGAGAAGAATCCATCCTCAGATGTCAGCAAAGCTTGGGAGAAGCTCCATTCAGCCATCAGAGGAATCCTCACACCTGAGTGACTAAAAACAGTAGTGCTTATAGGAGCAGGGCAGGAATCAAACAACAGGATCTTTGAAAGGATTACAAAATACAATTGTACCAGGGCAATGAGCAAACATTTTCTGAGCCAACAGGAAGAAAGTCTATTATTTTTATTTAACATTTATTCAGTGTAAGAGGACTAGAGGACAGGCCCTCACAATCTGAAACCCCTCCTGGCTGAGAGCATAGCTTCTTCACTGTGTTTACAGATGTCTACTTTTTCACCCTTTGCCTTACAAAGATGCTTATTGAGGGGCAGAAAAGGAGATAATACATCATGAACGACAGGCTCAGGAAAAACCTATTAAATGGATCAGAGAACTCACCCTGTCAGTTGCCCCTACTGTCAACTGCACTAGGGCCCAGGCCTGTGAAATGCATTCCATTGGAAAGAATCAAGACCCCTAGGAGCAGCTAGGTGGCTCAGCGGATAGAGCTCCGGCCTTGCAGTCAGGAGGACCAAGTTCAAATGTGGCTTCAGATGCTTGACACTTAACTAGCTGTGTGACCCTGGGCAAGTCACTTAACTCCATTGCCTCACCAAAAAAAAAAAAAAAAAAATCAAGATCCCAAATGCTGCTAACTGTCTTGACGGGCATAGAAGAGAGGCAGAAGATTCATTCACTTGAATTCAAAGGACCTAGATTTAGAGCTAGAAGGGCCCTTAGAGGCTATCAGATCCAAACCTTGTATTTTGCAAATGAGGAATCCAGAAAGGTGAAATAACTTGACCAGAATACACAATGCCGGCACCCTATCTACCATATCACCTAGCTCTTCTTTGTGGTCATCTATAAAGTCTTTGTCAGCTTGTCCCTGGGCAAAATTGTGAAGGAGACAGAGTTTGCATTGGATGATGTAGCTCGGTTGCACTGTAATAGAGTAGATAGAATGCTGGACCTAAAGGTAGGAAGTCCTAAATTCAAATCCAGCCTCAGATATTTCCTAGCTGTACAACCCTGAGAAAGTTATTTAAGCTCTGTCTGCCTGTGTTTTATCATCTGTAAAATGAGGATAATGATAGTGCCTACCTCCCAGGGTTATTGTGAGGATAAAAGGAGATAACATTTCGTTTTTTTTGGTTTTTTTTCTTCAAATTTCATATATTTTCAATTCATGGAACAAAACAAGAATTTCCACAACACAATACAATAAAAAAGATGATTGCATGTGAAACTGCAAACCTGCTATGTACAACTTACTATTCCCTCCAAACATACAACAAAGAGATTACATTTGTAAAGTATTTTATAAAACCTTTATTGTTGTTCAGTCACGTCTGATCCTATGTTTTCTTGGCAATGATACTGGAGTGGTTTACCATTTCCTTCTCCAGTGTGTCGCCATTTTACAGATGAAGAAATGAGGCAAATAGAAGTTAAGTGACTTGCCCAGGGTCACACAGTAGTAAGTGTCCAAGGCCAAAGTTGAGCTCAGATCTTCCTGACTATGGGCCCAATGCCTATTCACTGAGCCACCTAGCTGCCCATTATAAAATCTTAAAGTATTATATAAATGGCAGTTATGATGATGATGATAATCCATATGTCTTCTTCCAACCTCCCCTCTCTTCATTCCCTTCCCCTCAGAGGTTAACATTTCTGAGGATAACTTGTTCATCCTGCCAATAAGGAGAGAAATCTCATGAATTAATTTCATTGAGATAGATTGAGGTGTTGGTGATTATGTGCTACCTCTCACAGGGGTATTTACATTTTCAAAGAGGCTATCCAGGAATGCTTAATACATATGTAACAACCTGGAGATGGGCTGGCTAGCCACAAATCTCCTGGGATTTGTAGTTCTTTTCAGTTTGGAAAAAGAGAAAACTAGTAAGAGATTAGCCCTTAATGGGGGACCAGGTTTTTTCACACCGAGCTACTTAAGAGAATGAGGAGGGAAGAAAAGAGAAATGGCCATCATCCCAGGACAGTGCCCTGAGATGGGAACAGCAACTGGTGCCACTTCTGCCCTTCCCTTCTGTATGTCCGTGTGAGATGACCTCCATCTGAATGAATGAGCTGGCAGGTTTTATCACACACACGAGACACTGTGAGCAGGGGCTCACTCACCCAGGAATAGAGGAAAACAGTCCCTTCAAGAGAGGAACAGTGCAAGCACCCTACCTTGCCTCAGTCTTACTTCTGTTTGTGTTTTTTCTTAAATTCATTGTAAAAGGATATATTTGCTGGATTTTATTTCTCTCAATACCTGGGGTCAACCCTGTCCTCCTGTTGTTGGGTTTACCTTTGTTTGAGGCATGAGAGCACAATGGAAGCCATGCGGGAGAGAGGGGCCTTTCCTAAAGTAAGGCTGGGAATTCAAACCTATTGTTGGAGAGCTTTCCCATCTTACTAGAGGTATAATCAGGTAGCAAGGTGGTCCAGTGGATAGAACACTGGGCCTGGAGTCAGGAAGACTCATCTTCATGAGTCAGAAACTTACTAGCTGTGTGACTCTGGGCAAGTCACTTAACCTTGTTTGCCTCAGTTCCTCATCTGTAAAATGAGCTAGAGAAGGAAATGGCAAACCACTTCATTATCTCTGCCAACAAAACCCAAACAGGGGTCGCATAAAAAACAACCAAAGGACAAGGCAACCTATGATAGGTGTCTCAGAGAGACATTGGTTTGGAGCTAAGATCACTAAAAGGGGTAGAACCAGGACTAGAATCCCTGGAGCACTAAATCTATCTAGTTGTGTAATGTCGGGCAAAACAAGGCACCATTCTATGCCTCAGTTTCCTAATCTGCTGAATTAATGGGTTAGACCATATGGTCTCTCAGGTCTATCTATACATTGCAAAGACTGTCACTTATGAAACTGGACATCCATTTTCCAGTAACTCAAGGGCTACAAAATCTTTTCCCTCTATGCTTTACAATATGCAAAGCACTTACCTGGAAGGGCAAATATTTTCATTCCTATTTTACAAATGAGTAAGAGTTTACTATAGGGTTAAGGAATGAGCAGGACCACTGGTGGGGACCTCAGCTGATGGCTGTCTGACCCTCCCCTTTATTCTTCCCAGAAGTTCTTCAGAGCAAGCTAGGGACGTGGCTTTGAAAGGCAGCTTAAAAAGGTCGTGAGAGTGGGGGGTGGAGTGAGTGGTAGTAGCAGTTAGTGAAGAAGTGGGAGGTGGGAGAAGAAGGAGTAAGGAATCACACTGAACTTCCAGTCCTACCTGGGGCATTGGCCTGGCTGCACTGTGTTAGTTCTGGCTTGGATTTTCGTTAGAAAAACATTTTCATTATTTTTAGACTTTTTTTCCTTTTCTCTACTGAAAACGTGGGAAGCAACCTAGAAGACAGAACGGACAAATTGCTTTGGAGGGCCTAGAAGACCTGAGTTCGAGTCTAGCCCCTGACACAAACTGACTGTGTGACCCTCCTAGTATCCAAGACTATAAATTGCAGAGGAAGTGCTGATCAGCTTTGGTAGAGAGTGTCTCCTCATCATAGGTCCAATCCCTATCCTATTAAAAATATGTGATATACCCTATATTTAGTGCAGCACTCCATGTAAAAGAGTATTTTTAAGTTGAAGGTTACATTTCAGAATTATACAACCTCTGTTTTAAATGGCATTCAACATAATCAAAATTGAGAAGGTTATACCTAGGATATAAAAGTATTATTGTCTAAATGCATGTCTCCTGGATTAGTTACAAAAAAGCCCAAAGAATTATTCCCAATGATCTTCAAGATGAGATAAGGCAGCCCCATTTTGTGGATGGGGTCACTAAAGGCAAAAAGAGGGAAACATAAAATTCCAGAGTCACTGGGAAAACATCCAGAATCATTCACAGGAAGCCAATGAGATGGTAGTAAAAGACAAGAAGGAAAACCAGTCCATCTGGATTTTCCATAAACCTCAATAAATCTGTCCCCTTTATAGTCTGTGCTATAGTTTGCCAGCATATTTTTTTAAGCAAAATGGGGCTATTTTCTAATGGAAAAAATGTCTCAGTCCTAAACTTATTTGGGGGGTAGAATATCCCTTAAAACATGAATTCACAGTTCAAAACCAGGCCTTTTCATCAAGTCTCAATCTGGAGTGAGTTTTTCAACACCAAGTTACAGACACCTGAAAGCATGAGGTTGAACGGACACATTGCTAGGCTCTTAACTGGCAGCTCTAATATTTGCAATTTGCACTATAAATAGCTCTTTGAAGAGTCTGGCTCAGGAGACCAGTTCAGTTAACCACTGGCTGGAATGCATTCAGTTTTCCACCTCAAAACATGCTTTCCTGGTACCAGTTTCTGAAAACTTTCCCAGGTGTCATGTTGTTTTATTTCCTAAAAGGAAGGTTACGTCCCTTTAGGCACCAAGAAAGAAGGTCTGATAACCTAGCTTCCAGAAAATGTACCTACAACTGAAGTCATCCTACAACATGATTCATTAGCAGGTGGTTCCTATAGAGGTTCTCTCCCTGAGGCAGTCAAGCCAAACACGCCCAGTTGAGATTATATATTGATCTTCCTCAATCTGAGAACTTCAAAGCTGGTGCTCCCTGTGTTAGGCCTTTTCAACTAGGGTTATAGAATATTCTTTGAGAATTTTGTGTCTGTCATGAAGTACACCTTCAGGACACAAGTGCATCTCACAGTCACTACCATATATGTTCCGACACCAGAGGTGATTTTCTAATTCCTTATCACTCTCCTTCCTTCCCCTGCCTGACTCCCAGTTACGGATGCTATTTATATTCTTTTTTTTTTTTTTTTTTTTTGCTTAGGCAGTTGGGGTTAAGTGACTCACCCAGGGTCACACAGCTAGGAAGTGTCAAGTGTTTTGTCTGAGGCCAGATTTGAACTCAGGCCCTCCTGACTTCAGGGCCGGTGCTCTGTCCACTGCGCCACCTAGCTGCCCCCTGCTGTTTGTATTCTTGATCCTCATATCTGGCTCTGCCCCTTCTGATTCCATCAGAAGCCTTCAACAGTGCCTAGCTGCACTGCCCAGTGAGCCTTTATGAGAAAGGAAGTTCTGGTCTTATGATGCCAACCCCAGTAGGTTTAAAGATTGTTTCATGTGCAGCAAAAGTTAGTTTTCATTTCTCCAGATATCTCAGGTGCCTCTTTAGGAGTTCTAATGCCCTTGGGACACAGTGGAAAGAGCAGAGGACCTGGATTCAAATCTTCCCTCAGATGATCATTATCCATTTGACTTTGGATAAGTCATTGAGTCTACCTGGGCCTCAGTTTCTTCATCTGTAAAATGAGGGGGTGGGACTAATGACCATTGAGGTTCCTTCTAGCTAGCTCTCTCTCTGGCTCTCTCTCTCTTTATATATAGATATATATCTATATATCTATATAGATATATATATAGATACATATAGATATATATACATATACATATACATATACATATATACACATATACTTTATGAGATAATATGTGTATATGATATAATCAAATATATTTTATACAAATATGATCATATACATATAAAATGTGAGATCATATGTATATGTGATCTCACGAACTATATGTGAAGAGAGAGAAATTTAGTCTTATGGAAGCTTTAAGAGTTTTGGCATGGATCTTCTAGGCCTCCCTCCCTACCTTCAGATTCCAATCCCTTAAGGCACAGCTGACAACACAGAATTGTTGGAAAATAATTCATATGAATATAGATTTAAAACTGGAGAGATCTTAGAGGTCACAGGGTCATAGATCCAGAACTAGAAGAACCCAACCTCATTTTATAGATAAGGAAACTGAGGCTTAGGGAGGTTAAGTGACTGTCTGAGGTCACACAGATATTAAGTAACAGCAAACCTGAGTCCACAAAAAAAGTGTGCTTGGCATTTTTGGTCGGTCCCCAAATTTTCAGTCATTTGAGTCTTGAAAACCTTCACGATTAGAGGGAGGGGGGAAAAGAGGAAAAACGAAGGAATAAAAACATTCCTTCACTGTAGTTAATACTTACTAGGCCAGCTTTGAGCTGTCACTATTATTGGCTGAATCAACCGTGCTTTTTGTTGTGTTTTTTTATAAAGTAACTGAAGAACTATAAAAAGCTTAAAATTGAAGAAAACAACAAACATCTGTGGAGGATGAGCAACAAACTCTAAAGAAAGAGCCCGTCTGGGTTGCAGAAGGTCACGCTGCTGTAAAAGGAAGTGTTTGAGCATCACTAACGTTTGCATAGCTGGGTGTTTTGCACAAAACAAGCCACCTTTCCCTGTTCAAGCTTCCCCTCCTCCTACCCTTTTTCTTCCACTCCCACTCCCCCATTAAGATATAAGGGCAAAGATACAGAACCAAAACTCATAGTAATTATTTCCTGAAAACAGTATTTATTTTAAATGAACTCAACCACGTGTTAGGTGCCAGTACGCTTGAGGGGTTCCAGCGTATGCAGCACCCCCATGACACTGCTCTTGGATCCAGAGGTATTCCCCTTCTGAGTTCTGTCCCCTTAGGACCCATGAGCTTGACACCCTTGACTCAACTAGCCAAGTGGCCCACATCTCTCCTCTGTAAACATATACTTCCACTTGTAGGGACTACAGATAGCTCAACATAATAATTCTCCTTCCTGCAAGAAATAGGATGTATCCCAGGCTCATATTTACCCCCATCTCTTTACATTAGGAGTTCCTAACCTGGGATCTGTGAATTTGGTTTTCTAAAATATTTTGATAATTATATTTCAAGATAATTGGTTTCCTTGGTAGTTGTATGTATTTTATTTTATTAATTAAAATATTATTCCATGAGAAGTTCATAAGCTTCACCAGACTGCCAAAGGGGTCCATGACCCACAACCCCTGCTCTAGGGGAATTCTCACAATCAGGAAAGTGACAGTTACCATCTGTTCTATGCATTTGAGCACCTGGCAAGCTCCCAACATTGTACTTGGTACTGTGAAATAGGGACCCTTCTACCCATCTCCCTACCCTGACAGAGACATTTGGATTGCTTCACACCAGAAGAGACCTTTAATCTTTTTGCACTGTCTTTGCAGGGGGCACTGGATACTGGGAGATATGCGGCTGTGTATTTGTTTCTCTGACTCTAGTTTTATGTGAACTGGCTCTAGAATCACTTCTGTTCCCAAACCCAGCCTGCCATCTGCCAGTTCCCATATCCATCGATGAAGCTCTCAAAATTCTTCACTGGGACGTTTGAAGTGTTGACTCCAACAAATGTTTTACCATCAAATTTCATACGTGCCGCCTTGGGCAAGACTTTCACACAAAGAGACTATTTAAGGTCATGTGGGGGAGATAGAGGCACTTTAGAAAGTGTCCGTAATGAAGGAATTTTATTTTTAGCTAGATCCTCTCAAACACATGCTATGCAACAACTCCCTTCTCTTGATATCATTTAGCAAATCCACATTTATTCTCACACAGTCCATTTGGATAAACAGCAATGTTAAAAAAAATCACTTTCATAAAAAGTGAGGATGAGCAATCAGCAATATCATACAGCGGAAAGAGAGTCGGATTTGGACTCCTGGGTGCAAATCTTGGTTCCCCTAATTACAAGCCATTTGACCTTGGGCAAGTCACTTCTCTCTGGGCTTTAGTTTCCTTTTCTGTTCTATGAGGGAAATACACTAGATCGGTGGTGTCAGACTCAAATAGAAATAGGCCACATATTGATTTAGTTATAAAATGTAAGGTTATCTGTGTTTTATTGTGTTTTCATTTATTTTGTCAATTTTCCCATTACATTTTAATATGGTTCTGGCACCACTCAGAAGTTGAGGGTGCTTGGATTCTGGCAGCCAGTCACCCAAGACCTCTATGGTAGATGACTTCTAAGGTCCCTTCTAGCTGTAATTCTCCATGGGGATTTTCTCTCCTGATTTCTAGTTTTCCTGGGATGCTCGATTCTGTCCAAGCATTTTGTCCCTTATATATCTGGAGAACAGAGATGTGGTCCAAGAACACTACTTTTCCCCCAGGGGTATGATTCAGAGAGCAAATCAGTTAACCAGCATTTGTTCAGTAGGTTCTATGTGCCAAGCATTGTGCTAAGTGCTAGAAGTACAAAGAAAAAAAAAGAGAAAAAATAGTCTCTGTCTTAAAGGAACTTACATTCTAACAAGAAAGACAACATAGGCATAGAGAGGTAAATATAGATACATACAAAATAGATACAAGGCATCCTTAGGGGAGAATGCTCAGTCAGCGGGGAGGAACAGAAAAGGCCTCCTTTGAAAGATGGAATTTGATCTTCGTCTTGAAGGAAATCATTACAGGAATGAGGGACTACCAGTGCAAAAGCAAAGGGAGGTTTGGGGTGGGGGGCTGTGACAGGAACAACAAGTAGTATGTGGAGGAAAATAATGTATAAGAAGACTACAACAAGTAGGAAGGAATGGGTTGTGAAGGACTTTAAATACCAGACAGACAAGATTATATATGATCCTAGAGGCAACAGGGAGACAGAGACTAAAGTCTATTGAGTAGGGGAGTGTCAGATCTTAGCTTTAGTAAAAATGACTTCGGAAGTTCTGTGGAGGCTAGATGGGAGAAGGTAGAAACTTGAGAAAGGGAGACCAAATAGAAGACAATTACTATCATCCAAGAGAACCGGGTTCAACTTTGTGAATGAAGAGAAAGTGTCACATACTAGATATATTGTAAAGATAGAAATTTCAAGACTTGGTCAGTCATTGGCTATGTGGGAGAAATTAACTTAAGGAGAGACAATGACACTAAGGTTGTGAACCTGGGTGACTAGAAGAATAATGTTGCCCTCAATAGAATAATGAAAAGCAATGCGTTATGTTTGAGATGTGTTAAATTTGAGATGCCTATGGGATATCAAGTATGAAATGTCCAATGGAAGGTTGTTGAAGTACAAGAGCTCAGAAGAAAGACTAAGATTGGATTTATAGATCTGCGAGTCTTCTATGTAGAGATGATAAATGAACCCACGGGAGTTGGTGGGATCATCAAATGTGATGGTACAGAGAGAAAAGAGAAGAGACTTAGAGAGAAGGATGGGAGAAATGGATGAATGAAAAAAGCAATTGTTACTTATTAAGTACCAGTCACTGTGTTAAGTACAGGGGAGAAAGCTAAGCCCAAATATAAAAAACGAGATAGTTCTTGCCCTCAAGGACCTTATACTCTAACAGAGAGAGACAAAACAGATTAGGAAAGTTGTAGCTAGAAAGAGGAGTTTTAGTCTGAGGATAGAATATTCAAAACCTTCTAGAACCAAAGGTTCTGTGCCCAGAGCAAGAAGTGGAAAGTGGGGTGTCAGAAAGAGGAGGAGAAAGTAGAATGGGTGCTTTGGTAGAGTAGATGGCAAGGTATCCTGAGTGGGTGGCTAGATGGGATGCAAAGCCTGGTCTGCCCTAGAACCAACCAGATAGAATGGACTAGGTAAGTTTCAACCACAAGCAAGCTATTTCTTTTTTAAATTTGAAAACATAACTCTCAAATAGATGAGATTTTGTGTAGCAAGTTTACAGTGACATATAAGCACATAAAATAAGGCTAGAAAACTACTGATATTAAAATTTTTAATAGCTATAATTTCCTCTCCAGCATTCTATCCATAGATATAGCAACCACTCAAACAGTCCCTATCACACTTGGGGACCCACCAAAAAAAGTATCTATCCTGGAGGGATTCCGTATCTGGTGTAATGGACCACTCAGACCTTGAGGGTTCAAATAATAAATTTACTAATAATGTACTTAGTGACCCCCAGGCAAAAAAAAGAGCTTCTATGAGCTCTTGGAAGCCCACTGCTCAGTACATAAAGCTGTCTTTATATACTCCTTGCCCAAAGGGCCCACAACTTTGTTGTGGGTCCCATCTCATGGCAAAGGTAACTGCGAAGTTCTCTGGATCATGACGTCCTGACTCACAACAGATTTGGGGAGAACAGGTGAGAGCTAATGCAAGTTGCCCCATGTCTATATCATTGCATCCTGGTCCATAAGTCTTCTAATCCCCCAGGAGGCCAGCATCATAGAAATCGTGTCCACAGCCTAATATCTCCTACCCTCTCATTCATCATCCTTTCAGCAAAGTGGAAGTCCCACTCCCAGCATGGGCTACCAAGGGATTTGCCTGCATTACTGCCCATGCTAGAGCATGTGTTGCTTGGCCCACTGACACTTGGCCAGTGTCTCATCACTGCCACTGACTTCACTGCTCCTGGTGATGTCTAAGCAACACCTGAAGGCTTGGGGTCACTGCCTCATTTCCAAAATTTTAATAACAGCAATTTCATGGTATCAGGGGAAATAAAGCAAGTGCCCATTGATTGGAGAATAGCTAAACAAATCATGGTATATAAACATAATGGAATATTACTGCAGTTTTAAAAAATGAATCTGAAAAATGAAATGTTTAAACCTTTAGGAAGGCATATGAATTTATGTGGAGTGAATGGATAAAAGAGAGAGAAAGTGCTTCACAGCTGCACTAACCAAGGTTGACCTTAGAGAAGAGCCGAGAAAGTACAGCTTTCTCCTTTCTTTGCTTATGTGGGCAACTATAGGAGTAGAACGTTGCTTATGCTGTCAGACATCGTTAATGTTGATTGGTTTGGCTGAATCCATTTTTTCTTTTTTTACAAGGAAAGACCCTCTGGGCAGGAGAATAGAAGATATTAAATGAACATAATATAAAAACAAAAGGCATCGATACATTGTTTTCAATAAAAAATAAAATGGGCAGTTACAAGATGGTAGACTGCTAACTTCCCATTTCCTTTTCTTTAAAATAAAAAGGTAGGCTCTTCCCCACTTGGCCCAGTTCCTTCCCTTACACAGGTAGACTCCCAGAAACAGCCAACATTCTAATTTCTGACGTCTCCCTCCCTATCATACCAGTGTGCTGGAGGCTCAGTCTTTCATCCCAGGCACATATTGTAACATTTCTCTCTGGCACTGTGTATGATACTTAGCCCAGGCACAAAAATGTCTGGATCTAGTTTTGCAACCACCATCTTCCTGAAAAAAGAAGAAAAGGGAAAAAAGACAATAATTTTTCTCTAGATTAGCAAACACATTTAAAACTACGTTAAATACAAACACACAAACTTGAGACTCGTTCATGCAACATGCCGCAACATCATGATTTACAATGTCCATTCTTTATCAACACCAACAGTGTTAATTGCAAGCAGAAACCCTGCCTGGATCGAATGCAGAAAACAGTTTTTAGTAGTTTTGATGAAGAGCATTAAATTGGAGCCTGATGGGGTGATCTCATCAGGTTCCATGGATTCAAGTATCATCTCTAGGTAAATGACCCCCAGATTTATACACTAAGACCTGGTCTCTCTCTCCTGAGCTCCAGTCCCCATACCAACACTGCTTGTTGGACATCTCTAACTGGATTTCCTATAGACATCTGAAATTCAATTTATCTCCTAATAGAAATCATCTTTTCCCCTGAGCCCATTCCTCCTCCAAACTTTCCTATTTTTGTTGAGGGCACCATTATCTTTCTAGTCACACAAGTTCATGACCTCAGAGTCACTCCCAGCTCTTCACTGTTTCTCACCACCACCAACCCTTCCCCAACCCCATATCCAGTCTTGGCAATTCTGCCACACAACATAGCTTGGAGTAAAATACTACAATATAACCCAACAAGCATTTATTAGGTAGGCATCTACTTTGTGCAAGGCACTGTACAAAGTTCTTGGAATACAAAAACAAAACGAAAAAACAGACCCTGCCCTCAAGAAGCTTACAATCTACTGGGGGCAAAACATGCAAGCATATACTTGATAATTTGAAGAGAAGGCAGATATCATTAAGGGAGATGGAAAGATTACTGAACTTGGAGTCACAGGGCCTGAGTTTGAATTCTGGTTCTGTCATCTATTATCTATGTGACCTTGGGCAAATCATTTAACTTCTCTTGGCCTCAGCTTCTGATCATATCACCTCTCCTAAGCAATAAACTCCAATGGCTCCCTATTGCCTCCAGGAGCAAATAGAAAATGCTGTGTTAGGCATGGCTGTTCTGAAAACAAAACGCTTTCATGTCCCTGCTCCAAGCATTCTCTCTGGCTGTCCCCCAGGCCTGTAATGCTCTCCCTCCTCTGATCTCACTAATGATTTCCCTGGCTTCCTTTAAGTCCCAACTAAAACATGACCTTCTTAATTTCAGTGTTTTCTCTTTTTTATTTCTTATGTTTTTTAGTGCATAGGTTGCTTTGTATATATTTGTTTGCATGGTGGCTCCCTCATTAGATTATAAGCTCTTTGAGGGCAGATACTCTTTTTTGCCTCTTTTTGTATCCCTACATAGTAGTAAGTTAATAAATGTTGAAAGAATGAATGGGTCCTATACAATTCTTGGTAAGGTCCCTTCCAGCTCTCAGTATCTGATCCTGTGATCTTTTGAACTGAAGGTATTACAACTCACAGATCCTGAACTGAGTCTTAAAAGAAAGCTAGGGATTCTGGGTATGGAAGAGTTTATACTAGTTATTTCATTCTTGACTGTGCATCTACAATTCTACTTGGTTTTGAATTCCATGCAATAAGATGCCTCTCCCAGAATAAACTGAACAATAGAAATCTCATCACCCTCATCTGAGCTGCTGGCCCAGACTCTAATACTCAACACCTTCCCAACTCCCTCAGCCTCCTCTCCCTTCTGACTGGAGGGACAGCACATAGAGAACTAAACTCCCAAAGCTTTCCTTAATAGAGGGCAGCATCTGGTCTTTACAACTCACTCTCCATTTGCCATCTGCAGCTCTGCTTGGTTTGAATTCCACTAAGGTTTGGCAGTGAGGTAACTCGGTGGATAAAGCGCTAGGCCTGGAATCCTCAGTTCAAATATGACCTCGGACACTTACTGTGTGACCCTGGGCAAATCGCATAACCTTGTTTGCCTCAGTTTACTATCTGTAAAATGAGCTGGAAAAGAAAATGGCAAACTACTCCAGTATCTTTGCCAGGAAAACCCCAAATGGGGTCACACAAGAGTCTGAAACAGGGGTAAGGAATCTGCAGCCTTGATGCCACATGTGACCCTGAAGGTCCTCAGGTGCGGCCGTTTGACTGTATCCAAACTTCACAGAACAAATCCCCTTGATAAAAGGATTTGTTCTGTAAAACTTGGACTCAGTCAAACAGCCACCCCCAAGTACCTAGAAGGCCACAGGTTCCCCACCCCTGGGAAACAACTCAACAACATCAATCCTTTTTTTTTTCTTTTTTGGCAGCTAGGTGGTACAATGGTTAGAGTGCTCACTCTGGAGTCAGGAGGACCTGAGTTCAAATCTGACCTCAGAGACCTCAGGGTCACACTAGCTGTGTGACCCTGGGCAAGTCATTTAACCCTATTTTCTTAGTTTCCTCATCTGTAAAATGAGCTGGAGAAAGAGATGGCAAACCATTTTAGTATCTTTGCCAAGAAAATCCCAAATGGGGTCATGGAGAGTCATACATGACTGAAATGACTCAACAATAACAACAAGGCTGAGGATCCCTCGATGTCCCTTACCCCTTACCCTTTCCAGCTTCCTTTTGTGTTTTGTCTTCTCCTATTAAATTGTAAGCTCCTTGAAGGCAGGAACTGTATTTTAATTGTATCCCCAATGCTTAACACAGTGTCTAGTATGTAGTAGTAGTAATAATAATAATACTTTATAACTAGTTAACAAAATAAATTAATAATAAATCTTAATAAATGTTTATTGAATTGAATTAAATTGAAGTTACAATAGCCTTACCAGCTAGGTGGCACAGTGGATAGAGAGTGGGACTTGGAATAAGGAAGACCTAAATTCAAATCCTGCCCTCAGATACTTTCTAGCAATGTGACCCTGGACAAGTCATCTAACTTTTCTTAGCCTCAGTTTCCTTATCCATAAAATGAAGATACTAAGAGTGCCTACTTCACAAGATTATTATGAAGATTAAAAGAGATCACCTATGCAAAGCATTATAAAAATGCTATTAGTGGTAGTAGTAGATCTTCCCAGTTTAACTTGCTTTTGTCCTAACTCTCCTTCATCTATGTTTATGACTTGACAAGAAAAAAATACATATGTGTGTGTGTGTGTGTGTGTGTGTGTGTGTGTGTGTGTGTCCTCCTGGACATAGAGGGTTAAAGAATCAGGCTCATTGTCTGATTTATCCTCTCAAAGTTGGCTGATTGGTTGTTTGGACCTAAATGACATTACTATATCGGGGTCAAGGTACAGTGCTTCCGACTGTGGCTGATCAGAACAATATGAGGTAGGAAGGTGCCATCACAGGTTGGGCACATATAGTCCACATAAACTTTTGGAGTAGAGATGTCTCTAAATTTGTGCATCTCATATTTCTTTTGAGTCTCCAAAGTAAATCACCATTAGAAGGAAAGACAAGTACAATAGATAGGTACAATAGAGAAAGTGTCCTGGGAACACATTGGTTATTGAAATTTCTCCTCTTGTGAGCCTCAGGTGTCAGTTACCATTAACAAATCCTGAGCCCTGTGGTAGATATAGGGTGAGAATTCTACCCTCACCCTCCCCATCCTGCAAGATATAGACGTCACATTCCTAGGGCCAAACTATATACTCACAAAATATATAGAGAAATGTGAATCCTAGTTCAAATATGATAAGCACACGCACACATATAGATGTCCACATGGCCCTTACCATGGCATTACTATTCAGCAATGAAATTCCAAGAATCTCCCAGAAAAGGGAGGGCAAAGTCCCAATCAATACCACAGTGCTTCAGAGGGTCAACTGAAGGCAGATGATGATTAGAAGATAGTCATGCCATCCCCAGTGAAATAAAAACAAGAACAGAGGATCTCAGTCTGAAACTGGTCACAAATTATGGTAAAAGCTCTCCAGGGAAGGCTATGATTGCTTTCCAGCCACACATTGCATCCTTTTGATACAGACATCAGGGCAGCTTTGGAAACAATTGGAGAATCAAAAGCCCAAGTAAGAGAGGGTTTCTGAAAGGGGAACTATTGGGCCCAAAAGCTTTCAATTTTGGTGGAGCATTCACACAGCTGCTTTAAAACAAGCTGTTATTATTATTCTGCTTCTCCATTCAAGTCCCTAATGAGGGGCAAAGCCAGCACGCAGCAAGGTAAAGAGAATTTTAGATGAAAAAGTCAACGGACAGTTAAGAGGGTTGCAACAGTGTCTGAGCTTTCCAGCTGGATGCATGCATTGAAGGAGAAAGAAAAAAATTTAAAAGGGAATGGCCCTTTTAATTTTTTTCCCCCTTATTCTTCCAGGAACTGTTAGGTCTTGTCATTTTTGTAGTCAGAGACATTCATTTAATCACTAGCATACTTTATGAAAGAAAAATGTATAGACCTTCTAGCCCACAAATCTATTGCAACGGGTCCAATTTTCATTACCAGAAATAACGAGAGGAAATGAGAAGCAGGTGTGGGAAGGCTTCCCTGAGCAATGCCAGGGCTCTGTTTTAATTCAGCTGGAGGGAAATATGCCCTGCCGCTAGCTCACTGCCTCGCTGCTCACAGACTGAGAGGTCAAGCTATTAAAATCAGCCAAATATGTGCAAATTATTTTTTCTTTAGTCCACACCACTGAACCACTAGCCAGCGGGACATTTGGCTGACTTTTGACAGATGCAACAATAAATCTCTGGGGTGGTAAATATAGTTTCTTAGACGACTGGAAAGATTCAGGACATAAGCTGTGGGGATCTCACAATTAATCAAAGAAAACTGCTCATATGAAAAACATGAAACTATTTTTGGGAGGTGATGGAAACCTAAAATCAGTTCCATATTTCTTCCACTAGTTAACACAAGTCTTACTGGAACAGGGGCTAAGGAGATGCCTGCAGGTTAATATAATGAATTATTTGCATCAATTTGATACAATGTCATATCATGTGAGGGTTGGTTGAAGGAATGGGATGGTGACCCTGGAAAAGAGAAGACTCATGGAAGACATGATAGCTGCCTTCAAATATCTGTAGGGTTGTCACATGGAAGCAACAAGACAAGAAGCAATGCCTGGGTGTTACAAAGAGAATGACTTGGGCTTCATGTTAGGAAACAAACTTCCTAATGATTGAAGTATCCGAAAGTGGAATCATCTCCCCTGGGAAGCAGTGGGTTTCCTCTCACTGAAGGTCTCCAAACAAAGGTTAGACCCATTGGAGGGGGGATTCCTTCAGGCATAGTATGTACTAAATAATTACAAAAGATTTTTCCAACTCTGAAATTCTGTGATTCTGTAATATCTCATAATGCCCTTTGTCTGAGTACAAATGCTAGAGAAAGTTAGCCAAATGTTCCACTGGCTAATGATTCAGTGGTGTGGACTGAAAAATCCCTAGAGAATGTAAGGGGAATAGAGACAATGAGCTGGATTTGACATTTCTACTTTTTTCCACGTTCCCAAATTCCCCAATTTTGATGCCTTTTGCTCTTTTAGTTGCCTAATAATTTTAGAAAATTTATAATTCCCCAATATTTAAGAAGAGGTCAGTATTCAAACGTGGATATATTGTATGTCAAATCAATGCTTTTGAATTGTGGTACTGGAGATGACTTTTGAGAGTCCTTTGGACAGCAAGGAGGTCAAATCAGTCAATGCTTAAAGAAATTAATTCAGGCTATTCACTGGAAGGTTAAATACTGAAGCTGAAGCTTATATAGGCCATATAATGAGAAGATAGGACCCTTTGGAAAAGGCCTTGATGTTGGAGATTGAAGGCAAAAGGAAAAGTGGACAGCAGAAGATGACATGGATAGCTAGTGTCTTGGAAACAATGAACATGAACTTGGACAGACTCTGAAAGATAGTAGAGAAAAGAAGGGCCTGGCATGTTACGTATGATCCATGGGGTCATGAAGAGTTGGACATGACTAAACAATTGGACAACAACAATATTGTATGTACCAGTCTGGTGTCAATAAAGAGTGAATAACAATTTTAAAATTTATTAATTGGGGTCCTATCTGAAGCTCTTTTCTGAAGGATAATCTTTTGTTAGGAAAAGTTAGACCCTATACCTGGAGTTATCACAATTGGTTATCACACAATTAGTCTCATGAAAAGAGCCTTGGGTTGGGTATTGGAAAATGTAGGTTCTACTCTAGGATCTGAACTAATTAATTACATGACCTTGGGCAAGTCATTTATTCTCTCTTTGTCTCAGTTTCCTTCTTTGTAAAATGAAAGGGTTGCACCAGATGATCTCTAAGGCCCTTTCTGACTCTAAAATTCTAGATTCTATGAAAATATTCTCTTTAAAATTGTTAAAATGTCAGGGCAGCTAGGTGGCACAGTGGATAGAGCCCTGGTCCTGGACTCAGGAGGACCTGAGTTCAAATCCATCCTCAGACACATAACACTCACTAGCTGTGTAATCCTGGGCAAGTCACTTAATCCCATTGCCTAGCCAAAAAAAAAAAATAGTAATTGTTAAAATTTCAAGACTTGAGAAATCATTTGTGGATTCTGAGCACATATTTTCTTAATGCCATTACCAATAACTCAGCTTAAAGTAACAAATGATTACAGTTGGCCAAGTGTAGACAGGTCCTTCAGAGTGAGGCAATGTAGAGTTGTAGATAGAACACTGAAGTCAGAAGGACCTAGGTTCAAATCCCATCCCAGATACTTATTAGCTGTGTGCCCTGGGCAAGTTACTGCTCTGTATCTCAATTTCCTCACTTGTAAAATGAGGAAGTTGAACTGAATGGCTTCTATGGCCCTTTCCAGTTCCAAATCTACAATCCTTTGTTATATTTGCTAATAATTTATTCCAGCAGTAAGAACAATAGCACAGATTTAGTCTTTAGCTATTAAGTTAGTTATTCAAACTCCAGGCTCCGACACCTGGGGGAGCAAGTTTTGTCTAAGAGGATATCACAGAGCTTGGTCTACCCCTCCCTGGGATGTGACCTCTAGCCTTTTTGTGGGTATGAGAAGCTTAATGATGTGTTCCTGCCTTCAGACACTAGTACTAAAAGGATAAGGACAGATGGAGATGATTCCTTCAAGGGAACAGAGATCACATTGGTTGATAGGGCTCCCTTTAGACCCAAAAACCTTGTCAAACACCCCACCGCCTCTGCCAAGACTCCTAGTTACCTCATTAGCACAGAACATTAATGCATATACACAGTATGGAAAATTACAAAAGAATGCATAAGCATATGAGACAAGGCATGACACAGAGGAAGAGGGCCACATACTCCAGGCAAGTCACTGAAACTCTTATTGCCCCAGGAAACTCTCTAAAACTGAACGTTACATACTAATTGTTATTCCTTATTGGTGGAGGGTGATTACACACTAGGAATACCTTACACTGATAAAATCATAGGTCCAGATCCTATATGTGCATGTGTGTAATATTTATGGAATATACACACATACACACAAATAAGTGGAATATATATACTCAAGAATGCGAACATATATGTATGTATATGGTCTGGACCTATGATTTGATCAATGCAGGAGATTTAAGATCATATGTATGTGTATATGTATATATGTATATATACCCATAGATACACATATTACACACATACACATATGCATTTGTAGATATACATATATTCATGTACATAGTGCATATGTATACAAACATATATAAGTATATATATACACACACAGGAACTAGGAAGTCCTAGGTTCAAATCTTGCCTCTGACCCATGCTAGCTAAATAACCCTGGGCAAATCACTTAACCTGTTAGTACCCAAAGCAACTTTCTAAGACTTTACTTTGCAGAACAGTTGTTGATCTGTATTGGTAAAGTTTCCTCATCCGGGAGTTCCCAATGCTAATGAAATCATAGGTCTGGTCCCTAGATAGATAGATAGATATATGTGTATATATATATATATATATATATATATGTATGTATGTATGTATGTATGTATGTATGTATGTATGTATATGTGCATGTGTGTACATATGTGGGTGTGAATTCATGTACTCATCTCTACTAGAACCAGGAATATATTAAGTCTCTTCTATGAAGAACTGCCGAATTCTATGAAAGTGAGCATTAAGGTACATTTTATCAAATCTGTACCCTAATTAATCAGTTCTATTAAAGCAATATTCCATCTTGGGGTCTTTATCAATTAGGACCTCCACTAAAGTTCTATGATAACACATGATGATGGTGAAGAGATGAGTTTGAGTTCTCTAAGGTAATGTCCATGGAACATGAGTTCTGGCAGGTCCCATTAATTTGGAAATGCTTTCAGTAAAATCCCAGTGACAGCCTGTATGACTGCTGTCCAGAGACCAGCCCAGCTAAGCTTGATGAGGCTTATCACTAGAACATTGGACACCTGGTGATGAATTTTATCGGACAGAACAAATCAGAAAGATTCAAGATCTGATTGTCTACTAAAGCTTAGAGTTGTGAAAGGACTGTGAATTGTGAGACTCAAGGGGGACAGTATTTGACAGGCTGTCATATGGAGGAGGGCTTAGCTTTGTTCTGTTTAACTCCAGAAGGCAGAACAAGGAGTGATGGGTGAAAATTGTAGGGAGGCAATTTTAAGAAAAACTTCCTAACAATTAGGGCTTTTCCAAAGCAGAATGATCTGTCTTAGGAGGCAATAGGTTTTTCCCTCTTTGAAGGTCTCCACGCAGAAGTTGTTGTTCAGTTGTGTCTGACTCTTCGTGATCCCATTTGGGGTTTTCTTTGCAAAGATACTGGAGTGGCTTGACATTTCTTTCTCCAGCTCATTTTACAGATGAGGAAACTGAGGCAAATAGGGTTAAGTGATTTGCCCAATGTCACACAGATAGGAAGTATCAGAGGCTGGATCTGAACGTGCATCTTCCTGACTCCAAGCCTAGTGCCCTATCCACCGAGCCACTTAGCTGCCTCCTATACACATATATATTTACACATACATGTTCCAGCTGTATCTATTCAATTTAATTTTTTAAAAATTTATTAAGCACCTACTTCACAGGTAGAACATGAAGTCTAGTAAGGGAACTATAAAACACATACAAACGACCAGCACAAGACAATACTCAAATGATTGGAGAGGTTCGTACAAAGTACTGAGGACTAAGAAGAGAAAAATCTTAAAGCTATAAAGTAAGGAGACTGATTTTCATGTGTACTTTATGGAAATCCATCTTATTATTTCATAGCCAAACCTTATTATAGAAGACAAATTAAAGAGATGTGAACAGTCTTAATAATTTCCCCATGACTTTGGATTATAGGATTTAGAGTTGGGAGGGACTTTAGAGATAGAGTCTAATTCCTCAGTCCTTTTAATGACAAATCCAAGCCCAGAGAGATAATAGGTAAAGTGATTTGCTCAAGGTCACACCAGAAGTAAGTAGCAGAACAATGATTCCAACACTGTCTTCAAATTCAAAATCTAGGGCTCTTTCCATTCTGGCACACAGTCTTTTGAAAGGCAACATATTAGATGTGGAAAAACTTAAAATAAAAATCCATTTTCTATTTAAATATCCTGTTACCAATGAAAAATTTTGCATAAGACCAAAGGTAACAGGTATGATCAGAGAGTTATAATACCAGAAAAAGAAGCGGGATATGTAATCAGAAACAGCTAAGTAGCCCAGTGAATTGATCACTAGACTTGGAAGACCTGAGTTCAAATTCTGTCTCAGACACTTCATAGCTGTGTGACTCTGGGCAAGTCACTTAACCTCTCTGCACCTCAATTTTCTCATCTGTTAAATGAGGAAATTGGTTTCAACAGCCTCTAAGCTCCCTTTAGCTCAAAATCTATGATCCTACAGCAAGTGATTATAGATGGATCATCTATGTGCTTCACCAATACCCATGAAATGCCAAGAGATCTACTCTAGAGACTTAAAGCGTTGGACGGACTTCCCCAGCCTCCACCCTCCATCCCATGGAGGGTTTATGGCAAGGCACATAGGAGAATAGTATAGGATGAAAAGGCATGGATAGGTTGTGACCTGTGCTATTAGAGGAAAGAGTTATAACCAAGGTACGGCAAACAGGGCTTTGTCCCAGGTGTGGCTGAATTTAGCCACAATTGAAGCCATAGGCATGGGGGAACAGCTACAATCCATGCTCAGAAGGGTGACATGGAAGGGGCAGAGAGTACCAGCACTCCAGGCTCTGCCCCTCCACCAGGGTCTAGTCATTTAACTTCTCTATTCCTCAGTTCCCAACCCCCCCCATTAAATAAATGTGGGTGGACTACATAACCATCCAGCCCTAAATCTATGATAGTATGATTCCTCGTCTATAAACAAATATTTATTCAATGATTATCATGTGTGAGGTGCTGTGCAAGGTGCTAGGGATACAGAGTCAAAAATGAAATAGTCCCGGACATCAGGATATTTATGTCCTACAGGAATGGGGCATTTCTTCTTCCATTAAGGCTATAGCATTTCCAACACTCTGAGCAACTCCCACTCAAGCCAAGGTTTGAGGGGAGCAAAGGGAGGAGTGCAGCAGACAACCCCTAATCTTAAAAACCGGGGGGGTGAAGGAAAGAAGGGAGTTTCCACCTCCAAGCGATCAACACTGTGCCTGTCAACACTCCAGTGATCTCATCAGACGCTATAGGTTCAAATTATCATCTCTTTGCAGACAGCATCCAGTCTTTCTCCATATACAGCCCTAGTCTCTCTCCTGATCTGCAGTCCCACATTTATAACTTCCTATTGGATACCACTAACTGAAGTAATCTCAAATTCAACATATCCAAAATGAAATTGATTATCTCTCCCCCTGAATCTATCACTTCTCTCTATATCTCTCTTTCTAATGAGGACCATCACCTTTCCAGTCACCCACAACCTTAGAGTCATCCTTTCTCTCCCTCTCCCTTCATAACGCATCTAATCACCTTGTCTCATCAATTCTACCTCCTCAATGTCTCTCACATTTGTCCCCTTCTCTCCATTCACACAACCACTATCCTAATCCAGGCCCTTATCATCTCTTAACTAGGCTATTACAACTGCCTCCTAATCAGTCTTCCTGTTTTCAGCTTCTCCTCTCTCTGATCTATCTTCTTTGTTATTGTTGAGTTACTTCAGTTGATCCAACTCTTCACGACCTCACTTGGTCATGAAGTAGCCCAGCGAATTGATCACTAGACTTGGAATACCTGAGTTCAAATTCGGCACTTGCCGATGGGTTTGCCATTTCCTTCTCCAGCCCATTTAACAGATGAGGAACTGAGGCAAACAGGGCTAAGTGACTTGCCCAAGGTCACATACCTAGTAAGAATCTGAAGTAGATTTGAACTTAGAAAGTGGAATCTTCCTGGCTCCAGGCCCAGCATTCTATCTACTGTGCCATCTATACTCTACTGAGCTGTCAAACTAATCTTCCCAAGGCACGATTCTGACTATGTCACTCTACTGCTCTGGAAGTTTCTTGGGCTCCCTAGTGCCACTAGAACAAAATATGGACTCTTCAGATTGGCACTGAAAGCCCTTCAGAATCATGCCACAGCCTCTGTTTCCAAACTTATCACATAATACTCACTTTCACATGTTCTGTATATCAGACAAATTAGCCTGCTTGCTGTTCTCCAGATTTGAGGTTCCATCTTCCACCTCCATGGCTTTTCATGAGCCATTCCTCATTCCTGGAATATAATCCTCCCTCACTTTCATCTCCCTAATTTTCTCTTGAGATCCAGCTCAGGATCTACCTTCTATGGAAAATCTTTTCAGATACCCTCAAATGTTGATGTTCAAACCATCATGTATATAATTATCAGCTTACATGTTGTCTTATCCCAGCAGACTCTAAGTTCCTTGAATTGGGGTTATTTTTTGTTTGTTTGTTTTCTCCTTGCATTTCCCTGGGCCTGTGGGGCATCATGGCATAGGGATAGAAAGCCGGCCTCATTGCCAGGAACACCTGGGTCTAAGGTGCATTTCTGATACATATTGGCTGTATGACCCTGGGCAAATCACTTAAGCTATCAGTGCTTGAAGCAACTCTCTAGAAGAAAAGAATAAACTCTCAAGACTAATTTCTAAAGATGATGGCAACTGCACTGGGAGAGAGGATTTCCTCAACTGGGAGGTCCCTAAATCAATGAAATCACAGCTCCAGTCCCAATCCTATCTCCCAGGTTTAACATGGTGCCTTAAACACAGGAGGTGTTTCAATATTTGTTAGATGGAATTGGATGAGATCAGATGATCTGGTGGGTGAGGGGCCTGGGGAAGCAGCAAAGCACATCCTCTCTCCCACACAATAGTATATCAGGTTCTTATCTCACTCACCACTACCCTTTCCTTACCCCAGCTGAGGTCACCTTTTCTACCTGTTGCCCCAGGAGCAAAAACACACACACACACACACACACAAAACCCTCCTAGTTACAGCACTGAGAAGAAGAATCCAGATGGATGAGGGAGTAGTAGTAGTAGTAGTAGTAGTAGTAGTAATAGTAGTAGCAGTAGTGGTGGTGATGGTAGTAGCGGCAGCAGTGGCAGTAGCAGCAGTAGTAGGAGTAGTGTTTATTACTTTAAGCATTATTATATTATAATGCATTTTATATATTATATAGCATTTATGTGAAATGCAGAGGGTTTGAAAAATGCTCTACACATATTACAGTGTTTAATTCTCAAAATACCCTGTGAAGTAGATGCTATTATTATTTCTATTTTACAGACAAGGAAACTGAGGCTGAGAAAGGTTGACTTACCCAGAGTTACATACCTCGTAAGTATCATAGGATTCGAACTCAGGTCTACCTGTCTCCAAGTCCAGCATTCTATCCATGACTACACTGTGTAGCTAACTATCCTTTGGAGTCCTGAGGTATCCAGTGAGCATATATATGGGCCAGTGAAAAGCAAAATCTGATGCCTTTTTCTGGTGGTTTCCCCATACGGTGTCAAGACTGAATGTCCTTCACCATATGTACCCACCCAGCTCATTCCTTCTACTAAATAGAAACATACATACACACATATGCACACTCACACATTCACACATGGACACACAGAACAACCAAACCCAATTGAGGAAATATATTCAGGAACCTGGTTCCAGGGAAGATGGTGGTTGGAAATGCCCTTGAGGCCCAGCTCACATTGTAATGATGCACCATAAACAAGGACCACACGTTTTTCCTCTCAGATCTGATTCAGTAGAAGGAGGTGGGGGTGGGGAGTAAGGCACACTTTCGTATTCTCTGTTCTGGACCCAGTCATGACTCCTTTCAACATGTTGCCAATAGATTTTAGTCATTCTCTGGCAAAAGTTTCTCTCTTAACCGCAAATGCTTCATACTTGCTAAATGAGTCACCGCCTTGAGTAATCAAATTCCTTGACCAGTATATGCCTGCTTCTTAACAGCACACAGTATCATTTACATTTTGCTCCTTTTTTAAAAAAATCACTTGCTTTTTAATCAGTTCTCTGATGAAGAGGAGAGTAATAACAGCTAATAGTTAATATTTATATAGACCTTACTATATGCCAAGCACTGTACTAAGCACTTCACAATTATTAACTCATCTTCTCATCAAGACAACCCTGGAAGGTAGGGGCTATTATTATCTCCATTTTTACAGATAAGAAAACTGAGGCAAATAGGGAATTAAATGACTTATTTGAGGTCACACAGCTTGTAAGTATCTGAGGCTGTATTTGAACTCGGGTCTTTCTGACTCCAGGCGCAGCACTTTATCCACTGCACTGCCTGAGTAGGGTTAAAAATTTCTATAATTCTACAAAGTCAAAGAATCCTTCCCATTCAGCTGAAAGGGGGCCAAATCTCACCATCAAGGAAAGACCAGAATACTCATCTCTCTCACCTTGAACTCAGCCTTTCTATTACAGAGAAACAGCAAGTCTAGATTCCAAGCAGCAAACCTTTGCCTAGAGGGTCTGCTGGGGTTAGACATGGGAAAGGGGAGGATGAAATGGAATAATGTGTTTGAAGTCACACTCTGTAGGGAAAAACAAAGAAATCTTCCTCTCCTCTGTGGATCTGACAATATCACTGACAGATTCACACACAGCCCTACCTCCTTCCTGCCAGACCCTTAAGTGAAAGGGTGTGCCTTAGACCACTGATGACAGTTTGTGCATGTATACAGGAAGGAAATAAGAAAATGATCACCAAAGGGCTATTTCTGTCAATGGAGATGAACATAAACAAATAAAAAGCCTTCACTTGTTTTCACAAAGTCAACTCTGAGATTGTGTGGCTTGAAGATTCTTTCCCTCGGTACATAAGAGGAAGGAGACTGGCTTTCTTTGACTAAGAGCTATTATAGTCTCTAAATCAGGAGTTCTTAACCTAGGTCCATGAACTCATAAAAAATATATTTTGATAACTTCATTTCAGGGTAATTGGCTTCCTTTGTAATCCGATGTATTTTATCTTCTGCCCTTTAAAAACAGGATTCTGAGAAGAGGTCCATACGTAGGTTTCACCAGATAGCCAAAGGGGTCACACAGAATAAGGTTAAGGTTCTAGGGCTAGCTCTTTAGAGAGTTATTTAAAATCACTGCTCTACCACTTTTATGGTTTAGTAGATGGAAAGCTGGACTTGTGGATTGTCAGCAAGACTTAGATTCAAATCCCACCTCTGACTCTTATTAGCTGTGTGATCAGGAAGGTACTGATAAACTTCTCAAAATCTCAGTTTCCTTATTTGTAAAAGGGAGATAATAATGCCTATGATGTTTGTGATGTCATAAGGCTGTTATAAAGATCAAATGATACAAACTATGCAAAGTGCTTTGCCCTGCTTAAAATACTCTATAAATGTCATTTATTATTACTACTTACTACCCATGTGATCTTGGACGAGTCATTTCACTGAGCCTCAGTTTCCTTTTCTATAAAACCAGGGGTTTTTGACTAAATGACCTTTAAGGTCTCATCCAACTCTAAATCTACAATCCTATGCAATTTTCAAACCTTTCTCCAAATAAAAGTTTATTGATATGGCACCCTCTTAGTTATTTTTTTTTTTCTTAACTGTGCTTTCAAGCATACACCTGATGTGTTACTGTGGAATGAGGCTCTCTACGAGGTGGATCTCATTTTTAAGGAGAGTTAACATATTCATCAAACATGTTGTTTGTTCACTTGTTTTTCAGTTTTGTCCAACTCTTCATGACCCCATTTGGGGTTTTCTTGGCAGACACAGAGTGGTTTGCCATTTCCTTCTCCAGTTCATTTTATAGATGAGGAACTGAGGCAAACAGGTTTAAGTGACTTGCCCAGGGTCACACACACACACACACACACACACACACACACACACACACACAGAGTGAACACACGTCCCATGGATTCTGGAGCTTTCTCTGATTTCTTCCTCCCCCTTCTCCTTCCTCCAGCAGCTATATATGCTTTCTCAGCTTCTCAATATACTTTATATGGCACTCTGACTTATTATCTATTTCCATGGTAGCTATTTAGGTGTCTAGCAAAGTGGCAGGGCAGCTAGGTTGCAAAGTGGATAGGGCACTGGGCTGGGAATCAGGAAGATTCATCTTCCTGGGTTCAAATCTGGCAACTCACACTTAGTTCCTAGCTGTGTGACCCTGGGCAAGTCATTTAGCCCTGTTTTCCTCACTTTCCTCATCCGTAAAATAATCGGGAGAAGGAAATGGCAAACCACTCCAGCATCTTTGCCAAGAAAACCCCAAATGTGGTCATGAAGATTGAAATGACTGAATAACAAACAAGCAAAGTGGCTAGTTAGGCAACACTCAACAGAGCCAGAAAGGCAGGCAGTCTGCACTAATCTATGTCCTTCACCTGACATCACAGTTTGCCCAAAATTCAGTTCTAGGCAAAGCTTGGAGTAGGCTCCCCAACTTTCACTTTCCTTGGCATCTCACCAATGTTTCTTTGAACAATAACAACAATAATAGCCAGCATATAATAATAACAATGCTAGCAGCTGAGATTTATATAACACTTACTATGTGCCAAGCACTGTGCTAAGGGTTTTACAATTATTATCTCATATGATCTTCACAAAAATCCTGGGAGGTAGGTGCTATTATGATCCCCATTTCATAAATGAGGAAATTGAGGCAAACAGAAGTTAAGTGACTTGCTTCAAATCACACAGCCAGTAAGTATCTAAGGTCAGATTTGAATTCAGGTCTAAAGTTTCCCCCCCAAAAGGGGAGGGAGGTGAAGAACAAAAAGTACCCAGTGTACAAACATAAATCAGATATAGAACAGGTAATTTATGCCAACACAGGAAATAGAATGCTAAGCAATAAAGAACCACAGGATGATTAGAACAGAATCCAGTAACTTATCACAACTATTATCATTATTTGTGAGACTAACATTCAAGCCTCATTGGAACATAAAAAATTATTGCAAGTTTCCATTTCAACTTCAATGAGCTGTCTGATCAAACAAGATCTTCTTTCCAGAGGCCCCTCCCTTTTCCATGCTGACTCTTCCCGTGGCATGAATCAGTCAGCCACTAAATATTTATTAAGTGCCTACTATGTGTTAAGCACCGGCAGGCTGTACAAAGAGAGGTAAAAGTTCCTGCCCTCCAGGAGCTCACAATTTAATGGATGAGACAATAAGCAAGCAATGATTTACCAACAAGAAATATGTGGGATAAATAGGGGATAATCAACAGAAAGAAGGCATAAGAATTAAGAGGGATTGGGAAAGGTTTCCTGTAGAAGGTGAGGTTTTTGCCAGAACTTGAAAGAAGTGGGGGGGATCCAGGAGGCAGAGACGAAAGAAAGTATTCCAGATCTAGATCAATGCTAGAGGAAAGGAAACACCAAAAGAGAGGCCAGTCAGCCATGGGGCCATTAGTACAATCTGAGTTGTTTGATCTATATTGCATCCATAGGGAATGGGTGTCCTACGGTTATGTCCCCTCTGAAGTAGAATTACATTTTTGTCATTTTGTCTTCTCAAGAGCTATCTTCAAGAGACCCTGCCCCCTTCATCCCCACCCCAGCCAGAAGCTGCCTCTTCTACCAAGTGTGACAACCTGAGGCATCATAGGTTTTTGGCTCAGAAACCAATGTGGGTGTGGGGGGTGGGGTGGGAGGTGAGTGGGAGGAAGGCTGTTAATCCAGCAATGAGTCATACTTAGCCCAAAGCAGGTAGAGGATATCGGCACAAGATCAAATTTCCACGGGGTCACCAAAAAAATGGTGTGGTCACCAAAAATGACAACTCTGAGCATGCTCCACAAAAGGGGGAGAAAGGTCAACTATAAAGGTCACCAGCTACACGTATATACCATCTCCCCTAGACTTCTTCCGCAAATAGTAGGCATTTAATCAAAGTCTGTAGCAGCCTGATGCAGTGAAAAGAACCCTGGATTTGGAGTCAAAGAACCTACGTTCAAATTCTGGCTCTGTCACTTACTGATTATGTGATTTTTGGACAATTGAATTGAATCTTAATACATTTTTTTTCAATAGTAAAACCCACCTACAGTCTTAGTAATATGGTTATCTCTACAAAGTAATCAGAGTCTGACATCAGAGTAGAGCTTTGGAGAATGTTTTAACAGGAAAAATGTAACAAAAAACAGTTATCAGTTAATCCTAAATTTTAACTTTCTCTAATTGTGACTTGCATTTCTTAATTCACTGATGTGTCTGCGTCCCATGTGATAAGATTTCAAATCAGTAAATTTTCAGTAACTTAGGTCTAAAACAAATGAGGAGAGAATAAGAGAGCACCTGGATGCCTTCAATGACTTTAGGTCAATGGGTCTGTATCAACTCTATCTCAATGTACCAAAAATAAACGAAGAATGTATTTGCATTTGTACTACTAGTGGTATCTAAAGATTATAAAGAAAGGGAGAAGTGCTACAGGACTGATGTAGGGCAAATAATCTACCAAATTTCAGTAAAAAAGGAAGTTGCTGGCATCTTCAGGCTATAGGCCAGTGAGCTTCATTTTGTTCCTGGCAAAATTCTAGAATATCATAAAATAGCTGGTTGGAGATCATTTAGAAAAAGCAATGGTGATCTCTAAAAGCTAATGTGCCTTCATCAAGAACAGATCTTGCCAGAATGACCTCATTT
Source organism: Vombatus ursinus (assembly GCF_900497805.2). NCBI lineage: Eukaryota > Metazoa > Chordata > Mammalia > Diprotodontia > Vombatidae > Vombatus > Vombatus ursinus. Next base: position 13,808,927 of record NW_020940360.1, on the reverse strand, counting down.
CCTTTTTTTTTCAATTACTTGCTTTCTTACCAGATTAGTAGCTGAAGGAAATGCCAATAATTCACCTGGATTTCAGCAAAATATTTCACAAAATCTTTCATGCTATTATTGTAGACATAATGGAGAGTTGTGGGCTGCCTGGCATTCCTATTAGATGGATGCAGAACAGGTTGAATGACTGGGTCCGAAGAGAAATTATTATTAAGTCACTGTCATTTTCTTTTTTTTTTTTTTTTTTGCTAGGCAATGAGGTTAAGTGACTTGCCCAGGGTCACACAGCTAGTAAGTGTTATGTGTCTGAGGTCGAATTTGAACTCAGGTCCTCCTGACTCCAGGACCGGTACTCTATCTACTGTGCCACCTAGCTGCCCCCCTTTTTTTTCACTGTCATTTCCAACTGGTTTCTAGTGGAATGCCCTAGGGATCTGCCATTGACCCCAACTTGTTCAATATTTTATCAATAACTTTGATGATGTAATGGATAATAAACTGGCCTCAGAGAAATGAAGACATGGGTTCAAGTCCCACCTCTAATTCATACTGGCCTTATGACCCTTAACCTCTCCTTGTTCTAGGCAACTCTAAGGTTATAAGTGAAATCACAGGTACAGTCCCTGTTCTTATGTTTATAAATAGCATTCTTATAAAATTTGCTGATGATGCAAAATTTGGAGATATAGGTATTAATATTAATTGACATTTGTATATTATTTAAGGTTTGTCAAGCATTTGGTTTGTTTCTGTCAAGGGCACCACCACATAGTGCCAGCCTCTCAGATCTGCCACATAAAAGTCATTATTGACTCTGCACTCTCACTTACATCCTATAATCATTCAATCAGTTACAAAGTCTTATTGATTCTATCTTTACATCATTTCTTGCATCCATACCCTTCTCACCACTCACATCACAACCACTCTAGTACAGATCCACATCACCTCTCACTTAGACTTATAGTGATAGCTTTCTAATGGATCACCACACATCTCTCTCATCTCCAATCCAGGCTCTGTACAGCTACCAAATTTATATTCCTAAAGCACTAGTCTGATCATGTCACTCCCTTTCTCAGGAAGTCAAGAAATTTTGATGGTTTTCCCTTGCCTTTGGGATAAAAAACAAATTCCTCTTATTAGCATTTGAGGCCCTTCATTATTTGTCTCCAAACTATCTTTCCACATGGGTTACATATTACTCATCACTCTACGTTCCAGTGATATTGGCCTACTTGCTGTTCCCTTTTCAAGACATTTCATCTCTTGTCTCCAAGCCTGTTCCCCATTCTTAGAATGCTCTACATCCTTAGTTCTTGGAAATGTAACTCCTTTTAAGGTTTGACTCTGGTTCTAATTCCTTGAGGAGACCTTTCCTGAACTCCCTCCCCTCCTCAGTTGTTAGTAACTCCATCAAAATCACTTCACACTTATTTTGTTTACAAATTACATTTACCTCTCTATAAACATGTTGTAACCTCCAAGTAGAATGGAAGCTCCTTAAAGGTATCTTGCTGTTGTATTTTTATCTCCAGCACCCACCATGTTGCCTGGCATGTAGTAGGTATTTTAACAAATGCTTTTTGATTGACTGATCCTTGCAGCAACCCTGAAAGAGATTACCTCTTATTATTATCTTCATTTTATAGATGAGTACATTGAGGTTCAGAGATGTTAAATATCTTATTCATGGTGACATAACTGGTAAATATCAAGTCTCTTCTGAATCCAGATCCAGAGCTCCTTATATTACACCATGCTGCCTCTCTAGGTAATACACTAGATCATAGAATCAAGATGCCCAAAGATCTCAATGGAAGAGAATGAAAGGTCAAATTTATAAGATCAAATTTAATAAGGACAAATTAAGTCCTATATTTGGGTTCAAAAATCAATTATGGAGTATCTGAATGAAGCAGCATAGTGTATTAAATAGCCCATCACTATGATAAATTTCCTAAGTGCTGTCCTGCTCACTCGTCAGAGTAATTTTAATACTTTCCAAGTCACTCTCCATTTTCCATCAGCAGCTCTGTTTGGTTTTTAATTCACGGAACATCATGCCTCCCCCAGGATAAACTAATTTCTGAAATCCCATCACCATGATGATGACTCAGTTTTTGATACTCAACTCTTTCTCAATAACCTCTGATTCTTGCCTCTACCCTCTGATTGGAGGGCTAGAGAGTGAAGCAATAACCAACATCAGCCTTTATAGAGGGCTCAGATCAGAAGTTTCCAGCTATCCCCCCATTTTCCATCAATAGCTCTTCTCAGTTTTGATTCCATGGAATATCATGCCCATGCATCAGGTAACCACTAGTGATCCCCTCCCTATTTTTCAGCTTCCTTCTGTGTATTGTCTTGCCCCATTAGACTGTAACCTTCTTAAGGACAGGGCCTTTCCTTTTTTTTTTCCTTACTTGTATCTGCATCATTTAGCACAGTACCTGGCACATAGTAGGCATTTGATATTTATTGACTTGAATTGAAACAGCATAGCACAATGGATAAAATATTAGCTCTAGAGCAGAGGTTCCCAACCTTACTTGGCCTACAGTCCCATCTTCAAAATAAAAAATACTCAGCACCCCCCCAGAAATCTACTTTCTTTAGCCCTTTAACATTTTTTAAAATTTGTGTCATTTCAAAAAATATATAATTTTTTTTAAAAATGATTCATCTTAAATTTAATCATTTATTGTAAATTTGTGGGTTTTTCCCTGCATTGAAATTTTGATGATGCAATGTTACATCATATAACCATATGGTATAGTATTATAAATAAGTCATTACACACACATATTACTGCTAATGCATGCTGGACTTCCTGACAATGCACAACATGCTCACCTGCCAACACTTGCTTGTTAAGACTTGTCAGTGGACTTGACCACTGATTGATTATAACTTGCATTTTGTGTGTTTATTTGGAAAATAATGTAATCATTATGACTTTACCTCTGTTACACAACAGATGATACATGTACAAATGGTCTTTCAAAATTTTCTCATCTTCTTTCCTTTTACTTCTGCCACCCCCTTATTTTTATTCAATGCCCCCCAATTGCACCCAAAGCTACTACTGCTCCCCTGGATCATTCCAGTGCCCCCTCCAGGGGGTGGTATCACCCACTTTGGGAACCTATACTAGTCAGAGGGCTTAGGTTCAAATCCTATGTCTGTTACTTATTGTATGTATGACCTTAGAAAAGCAACTTAATATCTTTTGGCTTTACTTTCTTTATCTGTAAGATGAGGATATTTGGATTTGATTATCTCTATGCCCTCCAGATCTGATTTTGATTCTAGGATTCAATGAACAGGAAAGGTATGACTAGACAACAGTTCATTTCAGAATGAGCTGGAGGTCTTAGTGAACTTCGAGCTCAAAATGAGCTAACGTTGAGACATGGCAACCAGAAAAAAGCAAACACAAAGAATTTTTTGTAGCTTACGAGAAGTATACATTTTATTGCAATCTGATCTGCTTTAAAATGTCTTGGTAGGATCTTTGATAATAAAAATGGGGTAGGGAATATTAAGAAACACTATTTTGAAAAAGTTGCCTCAAAAATAGAGAAAATCCATTTCTTTGAAAAAATAAGGAAATAGAATTATTTGCTGAAAAAAATAAATAAGCTTGTAGATTTATTAAAAAATAAATTAACAAATTTGTTCATTTAAAATCAGAAAGAAAGGCATTGGTCCATTGGTTTCAAGTAAAGACTGACAAAAGACCCTTGGTCTCTGGCCCCTGAGGGTTGGGCATCCTGCCCACACAAAGCAGAAGCACAAGGATGATTCCTGGCAACTTCCCAAGAATCCTAAAAGCTACTACTCTCCTCTTTAGCATTTTTGTCCCCCTTACTGTGAGGTTTTGCAAAGTCACACCCAAAGAACTGAAGACTGAATGGGAATTTTGCACCTTTGCTGGTGCCAAATAGGTAATTTACTGAAAATGAAGCAAAATATGTAGAATTCATTGCATGCCAAACTGTACAAAGATTTTTCCTGCTGATGATCCACTGTAATATGGGTTTGGATTTTATTTTGCGGTGGGTATTTTTAGAATTTTTTCTGATTTTCTTCCACATGGCTGGGGGTGCTAAGAAGCACTATTTGCAAAAACAAAAAACAAAACAAAACAAAACAAAACAAAAAAAAGTTGCCCTTCAAAATAGAATAATCCAATTCTTTGTAAAAATAAGGTATAACCCCTGTCCCAGAGCCCATTGTTATGGAACTCTTTCCTTGTTGGTGGAGATGAAGGTCCTGCTCTGCATGAAGGATGGGGTGGAGTTGGTGAGAGACAAGATCTTCAGTTCCCAGCTCTCCTGGCTTCTGTCTTCAATTGAGGAGATGGAAGAGGCCAATGCCACTTTTGGTTGCTGAAGGAAAAGACTTTGGGAAAACTTGAGAAGAGCAGGTAATCTCCATCATGTCCAGATTTCCAGCTTGCTACTCTAGAGACTTTGGGGGGTTTCTCCTTTGGTGAGATCCAGTACCCTCTCTCTTGGTTGACCTGGGCTACCTCACTCCCAACAAGAGAGTTCCTTCATCCCTAGTGTCTGGTGTATATTCTCCTATGTATACCTTCTCTGATTTCTGTTTTGCTATAATTTGGATAAATGGGCTTCTTTACTATTCACTGTGTGTGTTCATTTTGGAACTGGTATTTAGTGGGGAAAGGGTTAAGTCTTGGATATAGGGGCTGGGATCACCACTTTTCCCATGAAAATGACAAAGGGATGCAGAAGTTAGATAGAACCTGATCACATCCCCTAGATGAACAATAATTAAGGGAGCAGATAAATACAATTTTAGACCAGTATGCCCTCTCTCTGAGGAGAGCAAAGTGGAGGCCCCCAAGCCCAACTTTCTGCTTTTCCTCCTGATAGAAATGAAAGTCTCCCTGGGAGAAGGAGGGAAAGGAAATAGGCTAGAGATATATATATATATATATATATATATATTTTTCTTCCAGTCCAGCCACTCAAGGAAAGCCTTTCGTACATGCGGAGTTTCAGCTATATATGTGGGAAATCATTCCCTCAATCCTCCATCCTAACAATGGGAATAGATTTGTTCACATAAAAAAAGAATGAATATATTTATTGATTTACTTTTCAAAAATCGATAAACGTGTTCATCTAAAATCAGAAATAAAGACATTGGTTGTTTGGTTCCAAGGAAGGATTGAGAAAAGTCCCTATCACTGGGGAATTAAACATTCTGCACAAGGATAATTCCTTGCAATGCTCAAGGATTCCTGAAGTCTATTTGTTTCACCTTTGAATTTTTTGTCACCCTTAATGCGAAGTTTTGGAAAGTCCAGCAAAAAAAAAAAAAGACTGGGGGGAAAAAAGCAAAAGCAAAACAAATGGAGAAAACACACATTGCACTATTCACTGAGCTAGGAAGGTGATTTATTGAAAATACATCAAGATAAATAGAATTGGGGGCATGGCCAAAATAATCAAAGTTTTATCATTATCTTGCTTCATATGTGGGGGTTTGGAAGTTCTTTGTCCTAGGGTTGATGGGAAACACCAGTGTAAAACAGTTGCCCCTAAAAGAGAAAAATCCCTTTTTTGTAAGAGTAAGGGAAGAGTCTTGTTCACTAAAAAAAAAAAAAAAAATACAAATTTTATTATTGATTAATATATTTTAATATTTATTCAAATAAATCTATGAATTTGTTCATGTAAAACAAAAAGGTTTTGTTCCGTTGGATCTAAGGGAAGGTTGAGAAAAGTCCCCAGTCCCTGGTTTGCTGAAGGTTAGGGAATCTGTCCTCTGGAAACATGGGCGCAAGGATGATTCTTGATGACTTTCCCAGGAATCTTGAAGACTAACCATCTCCTCCTTAGCATTTTTATCTAGGTTATGGGGAGGTTTGTCAAAATCACACCCAGACAACCTTGTAGGGTTGAAGGGAATTGAGGGGGATTGAAGGGGATTGAAGGGGAACCTTGTAAATTTCATTGTACAAGGGAGGTGATTTATTAAACATGTAGCAAGACACATAAAATCGGTGACTTGGCCAAACTGTCCAAAGTTTTTTCTTGCACTAAATGTATTTTAATGTGGTTTTGGATTTCTTGGAGAATTTTCAGAATTTTTTTTTTTTAATTTTCTTCCATAGGGCTGGGTGCTGGGAAGAACCATTTGAAAAAAGTTGCCCCTTCCAAGATAGAAAAATCCATTTCTTTGCTAAAATAAGGGAATAAATTTGGTATCTTAAAAAAAAAATAAATGTGTTAATTTAAATTACAAATAAAACCAATGGTCCATTGGTTCCAAAGAAAGACTGAGAAAAGCCCGTCCTTGTCTGGAGCACTGGGTTTGGGTATCCTGCTCCCAAGAAGCAGTGATATAGAGATGGTTCCTGGCAACCTCCCAGGAATCCTAAAGGTTCTGTCTACCCTCTGTAGCTTCTTTCTTCCTCTAACTCGCAGGTTTTAAAATGGGAATCCCACAGAACTAAAAATTGAGGGGGAACCAGCACCTTTCATTGTGTGAGGGCGGTGATTTTCTTGAACATACAATCAAGTATATAGAATTTGGGGAATGACCAAACTGTCCAAACTTTCTTCTTCTCCAAGATGAATTATAATATCAGTTTGCATTTCATTTTGCAGTGGGCATTTTTCGAATTTTTCTGATTTTCTTATATGGGCCCAGGTGTACTTAGAAGCACCATTTTCAAAAGGTTGACAAAAAAAATAGAAAAGTCCATTTCTTTGTAAAAATAAGGGTATAGCTTTGTTCACTGAAAAAAAAATATTTATCAATTTATTAAGATAAATCGATAAATTCATTCATTTAAAATAAGAAATCTTGCTTGAACCATTGGTTCCAAAGAATTAACTAAGAAAAGCCCTGCCTTTCCTAGTATATAATGTTTGGGCATACCACCTCCGTGAAGCAATGACTCAAGGATGATTCCTGGAAAAGTCCAAGAATTCCTAAAGGTTACCTGTCTCCTTGTTTTTATTCCCCTTACTGTGTGGTTTTCTAAAGCCAAGCCCCAAAACCTGAAAAGTAAAGGGAAAACTTGTACCTTTCATTGTGGCAAGTAGGTAATCTCTTGAAAAGGCAGCCAGGTGGTGCAGTGGGTAGAGCACTGGCCCTGGAATCAGGAGAACCTGAGTTCAAATCTGCTCTCAGACACATAACACTTACTAAATGTATGACCCTGGGCAAGTCACTTAATCCCATTGCCTAGCCAAAAAAAAAAAAAAAATTCAGCAAGGGACATAAAGTTTACGGTATGGCCAAACTGCCCCAAGTTTTTCTTGCCCAAAATGAATTATAATATAAATTTGAGTTTTGTTTTGTAGTGAGCATTTTTAGAATTGCTCTGATTTTCTTCTATGAGCCTGGGGATGCTGAGAAGTATCATTTTCAAAAAGTTGACCCAAAAATGGAAAAATCCATTTCTTTGCAGAAAAAATAAATAAATAAATGTAACAGTTTATTGAAATACTTTTATTAAAGTTATTAAAATAAATTAATATATTTATTAATTTAAAATGAGAAATAAAGACATTGGTCCACTGATTCCAAAGAAAGACAGAAAAGCCCAACCTTGCCTGGCATATGGGGATTGGTTATACTGTTCCCAGGAAGCAGTGGCACCAGTATGATTGCTGGCAGTCTCCAAGGATTCCTGAAGGTTACCTGTCACCTCCTATCTGGTTTTGTACCTCTTACTCTGAGGATTTGCAAAGTCATGCCCACAGAACTAAAGACTGAGAGGGAACCTAGCACTTTTCATTGTGCCATGAAAATGATTTCTTGAACATGCAACTAGATATATAGAATTTGGGGCATGGCCAAAATGTCCAAAATGTTTCCTTGCCCAAGATGAATTGTAATGTGGGTTTCATTTCATTTTGCAGCAGGTATTTTTAGACTTCTGATTTTCCTCCATGGTCTTGGGATGATCAAAAGCATCATTTTAAAAATACTGACCAAAAAAAGTGGAAATATATATGTAAAAAAATAAGGGAATAGTTTTGTTCACTGAAAAAAACAATTAATTTATTGATTTATTAAAATAAATCAATAAATTTGTTCATTTAAAAACAGAAATAAAGCCATCGCTCCATTGGGTCTAAAGAAAGACAGAAAAGCACAGCCTTCCCTGATGCAGGAAGATTGGACACTATTTTCAAAAAATTGACCAAAAAAAATATAGAAATCCATTTCTTTGAAGAAAAATAAACAAATAAGGGAACAGTTTTGTTCACTGAAAAGAATAAATGAATAAATAAATCAATACATTTGTTCATTTAGAATGAAAAACCAAGCCATTGATCCACTGATTCCAATGAAAGTCTCAGAAAAGTTCAGCCTTCCCTTGTATATCTGGTTTGGGCATTCTGCTTCCTTGAAGCAATGGCACAAGGATGATTTCTGGCATCTTCCAAGGATTCCTGAAAGTCATCTGTCTCTTTCTTCTAGTTTTTGTCTTGTCAAAAACAAAAAATCCATCACTTTGTAAAAATAAGGCAAATAACCTTTTTCACTGAAAAAGTTAAATGAAAAAGTTAAATTTATTAAGATAAATTGATATTTACTTATTTAAGTTAAATTAAATAGATAAATTTGTTCATTTAAAATTAGAAACAAATCCATTTGTCCAGTGGTTTCAAAGAAAGATTGAGAAAATGCCAGCTGAATGGTGTTGGGCATCCTGCCTCCAAGAAGCAATGCCACAAAGATGATTCCTGGAAACTTCCAAGAATTCTTAGAGGTTACCTCTCTCCTCCTCACCATTTTTGTCCCCCTTATTGTGAGGTTTTGCAAAGTCACATCCAGAGAAGTGAAGATTTAAGGGCAACTCTTGAACTTTCATTTTGCCAGGGAGGTGATTTATTGAACACAAATTTGAGGATATAGAATTCAGGACATGGCCAAACTGTCCAAAAATTTTTCTTGCCCAGTATGAATTGTAATATTGGTTTGCATTTCATTTTGCAATAGGTATTTTTAGAATTTTTATCTGATTTTACTCCATGGGCCTGGATATGCTGGAAAACACCCTTTTCAAAATCTCGCCCATAAAAGTAGAAGAATCCATTTCTTTCCAAAATAAAAATAGTTTAATTCACTTTTAAAAAGAATAGATTTATTGATCTATTTAAATAAAACTATAAATTCGTTCATTTAAAATTAGAAACAAAGCCATTGGTCCATTGGTTCCAAAGAAAGATTGAGAAAAGCCCAGGCTTCTCTGGTATATGGGATTTGGGCATCTAGCTTACATGAAACAATGGCAGAAAGTCACTGCTGGTAACTTTCAACTATTCCTGAAGACTTACTCTCTCCTTCTTAGAGTTTTTGAACCAATTATTGTGAGATTTTGCAAAGCTGACAATGCTTTAGATTTTTCTACTTTTACTCAAGAGAACAAAACTCTAATTTTTAAAAATGTCTTTTTTAATATGTTATACTATGATCAACCCATAAACTATTGTAAATGGTGAAATAAAGTTAATTTTGTGGCTTAAAAAAAAAGACAAAGCCACACACAAAGAATTTTACAAGTGGACCTTACACCTTTCATTGTGCTTAGGTGGTAATTTACTGAACATGCATTCAGGTACAAACTGTCCAAAGTTTTTCCTATCCATGATGAATTATAATATGGGTGTGGATTTCATTTTCAATGGGTATTTTTAGAATTTTTTCTGATTTTCTTCCACGTGGCTGTTGGTGCTGATAAGCACCATTTTGGAAAAAAATGTTTTTGAAAATGTTGCCCCCAAAATAGAGAAATCTTATTCTTTTTAAAAATTAGATAACTTTTTTTCATTTTAAAATGAATTGGGGGGTTTTCCTGAAACTTCTAACTCAAAATAAGTCCATTCAGCCACAGCAGTCAAAAGAGCTCTTATGATTTTCTCATTTATTAACAGAGATATACAATCTTGCTCTACTTTGAACTCATTCATAACTCCATCATATCTTTAATAATAAGATCACAAATCCATTCATAATGTATTATGAAATACGGTATAAGTTGATGGTCCCAGCCTTATTTCTTTTTGACTATTTTCTACTTTTCCAAGTTTTTTTTTTTAAATCAAACAGGGAGTTCTTCCCTAAGGAATTTGTTTTCTGGTTCACTGAAGACTGAAATAGCTATAGAATTGTGTTGAGTACTGTGTCTTTCATTTTAGGGAAAGATATTGACAAACTGGATCATTCTCAGAGGAGGGTGGCCAGGATAACGAAGGGATCAGTAGAAAGAAATGAGGATGTTTAACTTAGAGAGGAGAGACTTAAAGGAAGCATGAAAAGGCTAAGTTGTAGAAGGGTTCTCATATTTTAGAGAGATCAGATTTATTCTGCATAGCCCCAGAGGGCAAAATGCAGGGCAATGAGGTAAAGAAGCAGAGAAACAAAAGCAAGCTTGATGTAAGGAAAAACAATTAGAACTAACACAAAGCAGAATCTGCTGATTTGCATTGGTAGAGGGAGTCCACTCCCTTGGAGCAACCCTCTCCAACAGTCACAGGCCCAGATTAAAAAAAAAAATCTTTGCTTAGGAGTATAATACTCCCCCTTTCAGATTTGATTGTCTTGCCTTTTTTCCTTTGATTTATAACTCTATTGAAATATATGTGTCTGTGTGGCATATATATTTTGTACATATAATGATGATTTCATTTCTCCATTCAATAAAATTTGTTAAGCATTTATCGTGCATAAAGCCTGAGGGCTAAAAATTTGGTAATGTGCAAGGTAAGATCTATGGGATTTCCTCACCTAAAATAAGTGCTTATTAGCTTTGAATCTACCCATTGGAACATCTTAAACAGATGTTTAAGAGGCATTAGTATGTTGGTAAGGAATCACAGGATTACTCGGTTCCAATCTCAACTTTGCCACTTCCTGTGTGACCTTGGGTAGGAAATTTTCTGGGCCTCAGTTTCCTCATTTTTATGTAACCTGACTCCCAATAAGTTTAGTTGTGGAGGGAGAAATAGAAGGGAGGGCAGCCCTGTGTTGCATCCTGCCTACAGAATGTGATTCTAGGGTCAGCTAGGTGGTTCACCAGCCCTTGAGTCAGGAGGACCTGAGTTCAAATGCAACTTCAGACAGTTACTAGCTGTGTGAACCTGGGCAAGTCATTTAATCCTGACTGCCTCCACAAAAACAAACAAACAAACAAACAATCAAGAGTGTGATTCCAGATTGTTAGGGATGATTAGGGTTCTGATGGAACCCTGAGAAAATGGGAGAGACTGAACAATGACCACTACGATCTCTTCCAGCTGTAAATCTATGAGCTCCACAATGGCAAAAAGCAGGAAAGTACTTGTTTTTCTAAAGAGAACCTAGGACTACCATGTGAGGAGCAAGCTGCAGAAGAGAAAACATTCCATTCAGCATCACTTAGGCTAAGTTAGTATTGCCCCTCCCCTATAGGGTAATGAAGAAAAAACAAAGCAAAAGTCAAAACTCCTCCCATACCAAACTATCTTCCACTAAGACTAATTCTTTCTTTCTCAATCAGTGAGTGGCCAAGTCTTGTAAATTCTAGCTCCACAACACTTCTTACATCTGTCCCCTTCTTTCCACTCACTTGGCTACCGCTCTAACTTAAGCCTTTATCACCTCCTAACTACACTATTTTAATAAGCCTCCTAATGTGGTTCTCTGCCACCAGTCTCCGATTCTTCTACCCCGTAACTGCCAAAATAATCCTTCTGAAATACTTATCCTACTATGTAACTCCTCTGCTCAGGACCCTTCATTGATTCCCTACTACCTCTAGGATAAAATGAAAATACTTCAGCTTGGTATTTAAAGCCCTTCACAATCTGACTCCTGCCTACATTTCTAGGTTTATTACACAATACTCCTCTACTCTACTACCAAACTGACCAATTTGCTCTTCTCCAAAATCTGTTTCCTATCCCAATGTCCCCTCATTTCTAGAACACATTCCTTCCTCACTTTAAATTTTTAGAATCTCTAACTACCTTTAAGGTTCATTTTAGTTACCACTTTCTATAGAAAGCATTCCCTAACTCCACCCCTCCTAATTGTTAGTGCTCTCCCTCTTCAAATTATCCTCATACATAAAATAGATATAATAATAAGGTTGCTTTGAAGATAAAATGAGATATTTGTAAAATGCTATGCAAAAATCAAAGCACTATTTAAATGATAGCTATTACTACTTACTATGTAAATGTTATATCCTCTAGTTAAAGGTAGGGGCTGTTTTGTTGCTGGTGTTTAGTCCTACATACCCAGTTCCTGGTACACTGTCTTGCACATAGTAAGTGCTTAATAAATACTTGTTTAACTGTATTGAGAAGAGAAGGGGAAAAGCATTTATTAGCCACTTAGGCACTGTGCTAAGCACTTCACAAATATTATTTTATTTGACGCTCACAAAAACTTTTTGAGTTAGATGCTATTATTATCCCCATTTTACAGCTGAGAAAACTGAGGCAGGAGGTTACGTGATTTGTCCAAGTCAAACAGCTAGTAATTCCCTCTTGAGTCAGGATTTGAATTCAGGTCTTCCAGACTCCAGGCCCAGTGTTCTATGCACTGCACAAATTAGCTCTCAGCAATTGAATTCAAGTTAAGCAACTGAATTAAAGTAATTTCCTTATGTTCTAGAAGGAAAAAATAAGTGTGTGTGTGTGTGTGTGTGTGTGTAACAACTAGGTGGTGTAGTGGATAGAGTATTAGGCCTGGAGTCAGGAAGACTCATCTTCCTGAGTTCAAATCTGGCCATAGACACTTACTAGCTATGTGACCTTGAGCAAGTCATTTAATCCTGTTTGCCCTAGTTTCTCCATCTGTTAAACGAGCTGGAAAAGTAAATGGCAAACCACTCTAGTATCTTTGCCAAGAAAACCCCAAAACGGGTCACAAAGACATGACTACAGCAACAGAACAACAACAAATATATATATTACAGAGGGCCTCCACTCTTTTCTCCCTTCCCTTTTTTTTCTTCTCCTAGTTCTTAACTGATTATCCATAATCTTTCCATGTTTCTAGTCTTCTTTTCTTTCTCTCTCTTCACCCTGTCAGCTGGTGACTTTGACTTCCTTCCTCTTCCAATGTTTCTTCCTGTCATTGCCTCATCATACCAAGCCTCCCCAAGTGACATTTTGGAAACTAGATCGCATGAGCCAGCTCCTTATGCAGCGCTAGGCACTTGCCACTATTTTTTTTTTAAACTTCAAAGTTTGGGACAGTTTAATAGTTAGACTTTCTATTTTTTCTTCATTTGGATGCAAAAACTGTATTTAAAAATTACATCTTGTTAAGATATGGGTATGTTAAGCAATCATTAAGGAAATACATACACAAAGAAGCTTTTAAACAAATTCTCACGAGTCTAAATGAAGTCCCAAATGAAAAGATAAAGAGAGTGAAATTAATGAGAATAGACTAAGTAAGGCATTCTTATTTTTTCTATTTTTACTCTATATTTGTTTCTGGGGAAAAAAAATGAAAAAGGGATGGTTCTCTCTGAAGTGAACCAGACCCCAGGAATACATCTCACACCTTTTCATGGTACTCGGTGGCTCCTGGGTGCTCTGTCCTTAACGTCATCAGACATGGATTCCATTCCTGTTGCCTTTGTCACAAGCAATGAGAACCCAGAATCAAGGAAGAGTCTCTCCTTTCAGTATCCCAGTTACAAAGTCTACACAAAAGTCTACATTTCTGAAAGTCTCTTTTAAAAAGGTGAGTTTTTGAAATCTCTACATAGTAACCAGGGAGAAACTCCAGCATAGTGACTAACGAGTAGAAACAAAAGGATTAAGTTGTTCTGTCCTGTGCTTTTGGCTTGACTGATGTGATATTCTGTCCTTCCAGTCACCCAACATCTTTGAATAGTCTTATGTTCCTTTACGTAGAAAGGGAAAAAGACCAATAATAATAGTTTACACTGTATAATCCTTCAGTTATACAACTCTTTCACATACATTATATCATTTGGGCCTCCCAAGAACCCTCAGGAGTAAGGTGGGTAAGGTAGTTATAATATAAAAGACAATTATCTCTATTTTATAGATCCAGAACTAAACTTCAGAGAAGGGAAATGATTTGCCCAGGATCACACAGCTAATAATATTGAACACCTACTATGTGCCTTCTCATTGTTGATTATTTCCCATTCATCCTGTAGTAGCTTATTTATACATAATTGTGCACAGGCTATCTTTTGCCTGTCTCTGTATCCTTGGCCCATAGCACAGTGCCTGGAATATAGTAGGCACTTAATAAATGCCTATTGACTGACTGACTGACTGACTGACTACTGCCAGGTACTGTGCTAAGCTTTGCAGATAGCTAGCTCAAAGACAACATGCAAACGACTATGTACAAAGCCAGTACTTATTTGCTGCTTCTCTGTTTCCCAGATCCAAGACCAATTGCCCTATTCATTAGTACCAGACTTGGAGTCAGGAAGATTTGGGTTCAAATCCTGCCTTAGATATTTATTAGCTATCAGACCTCAGGAAAGTCACTTAATTTTCTACACCTCAGTTTCTTCATCAGTGAAATGGGGACAATACTATCACCTACCTCTTCAGGCTCTTGTGAGGTTCAAATAAATTGTATGTGAAGCTATATGCAAGCCTTAGAAGTCCTACATCAATATCAGTTATCAATGTAAGTATTAGTCCTATATGATTAATAGCTATTACTAGGCCACAGAAGTCCTCTAAATTTACCTGTGAATTAGGCCATATAAAATGTAAAACATTTATTTAATATACACAGAAATGATCCCTTCAAACCTTCAAGGTCCTATGGTCAATACAGAAAGGAAGCCAATTTACCTGGGATAATCGAGAACATCAAGGGGGGTCATGGCTTAGCTTAGCCCTGACCTCCAATGAACAGTGTCCAATCAGCGGGGGAAATAGTGTCCCAACAGTAACGGGTGTTGTGACATTGCCCTCTGACAGACCCTTTTCAGTCCCCAGTGGGGCCTGGGGAGGACTTTGATAAAGGGCAGTATTCAAATGGACAGGACTTCTTCCAAGAACCTTGTGTTTTAGAGAAACCCACAGTTCACCAAAGCAGTTTGGTTTGACTCTAATTAGAAATCTGATTGCTGGTTGGTCTTACACAAAGGACTTTTAATTAGGGCTGAGAGAGCTTAGAAAAATCCGCTTGGCAAGCCAGCTCCCTCTCTCTATCTCTTTTTTAACATCATGCCAAGATCACAAGGAAAAAAAGAGCGCTTAATTACAGTCAGTGTATATATCTTTAAGAAAAAAAATACATTAAGTGCTTTAAAATAGGCTCTCTTGGCTCCAGGATCAGAAAGATTTTACTTACTTCTTATCCCTGATTGGTCTCATTCTCAGTTACAGATGAATCAGACACATTTTGAGCAGCTTTAAGATTTGCTTTTCATCCAAAGCCAAGGAGGCAAATGGTAAGGAATTCACAAGCTTTTCCAAGTGATCTCATAGGTTCTTCTCACTTCACTTTCAGGACCTATTCCCACCCTCTGATACATGCTGCCTATCACCATTTATCTTGAATAATTGCTGATAGTGCCTATGTACGAATCAGGACAATCTCAAGCCATGTATAGCAACACACACCCCCTGCTTGAAGGCAAGTTTGGGCCCCTAATAAGTACATACTTAATACTTTTGTTGTGAATCAAAAAAAAAAAAAAAGGAGAATAAAGCCAGGAAAGGAAAGACCACAAACATGCAGCAGGAGGGAGGGGAGAGGGAGGAGGGGAGCCTTCGGAGATGGGCATTTCTTAATCCTTTGCTCTGGCATATCATCTCTCAAAACTGCAGTAAAGCTACCCCCTCATTAAGTCTCTCAGTTCTAATACAGGTGACTCAAACTCCCCTTCCATCCATTTGATTCTGGCTCTGACAGCCAGTGACTTGTTAATTATTAATATGAAATATTTGATGGTACATCGAGCAGCTGAACCCCACTTAATGTATGCTCAGGGCAACTCTCTGAAGCTCAAATTAGCCATTCTGATGCTTGAGATTCTCCTACTGAAGTTTCCTTTCTTCCTCTCCTTTTTAGTCTATGCCTTCTTTTTTAATGTCTATATGCCCCTATGCTGATTGCTTTCATCTAAACTCATGAACCCAGAGCTCTGCTATCGGATTGAAGTTCTTCACTTGCTATTACTCAATGACTTTAAGAGAGAAGCTCTGCAATTTCACATAAAACTCTTATTTGCTTATATCTATTTTCTAGAAATTTTTAATAATCTCTGCTATTCAATTGCATTTCTTCATTAGCTATTACTGAATGCCTTTAAGAGAGAAGCCCTACAATTTCACATAAAACACTTACTTGCTTATATGCTTTTTAAAAATTATTTAATAATTTCTATGGAAAGGCAGCATCTTTTCCTGATTCTACCTCTCTCCCCCAATTTTCTTCTTCAAATTCTCGATTAAATTTCAAGAACATGAGTTGATTTCCTTATCACTACAATTCTGGTTGCCAGTCATAGTCATTTAAACAGCACAATACATAGTAAAATAGCTAACACGGATTTATAAAGCACTATATATTATTATATTTTACATTATAATATTACATATAACATGTTATCTATGTACTATATATCATATCATATATTATGTCATAATATATATAAAACTCATTTTATTCTCACAACTCAGTGAGATAGGTTGTCTTATGATCCTCATTTTAAGCAGCTAGGTGGCACAGTGGATAGAATCAGGAACTTTGAGTCAGGAAGCTCTGAGTTCATATTCTGACTCTAATACTTATTAGATGTGTGACCCTGGACAAGTCACTTATCCTCTCTGTATTTCAGTTTCCTCATCTGTAAAATGAGATTGACAACAGCACCTACCTCACAGGGTTGTAGCAGGATCAAACAAGTTAACACATGTAAAGTGTTTTACAAAATACAAAGTGCTATAAAGAAATGCTAGCTATTGTTTTACAAATGAGAAAACTGAGGCAGAAAGTCGGTGACTTTCCCAAGTCACACAACTAGTAAACATTTAAGGGCAGGTTTTAAACTCAGGTTTTTCTGACTTCAAATCCAGCACTATGCATTAGGCTACCTAGCTGCAACAGATACTGAGGATAGAACACTGGCTATAGGAGTCAGAGGACTTGCCTCAGATATTTACTCTCTGTGTGACCCTAGACAAGTCACCTAACTTCCTTAGGCTTCAGTTTCTTCAACTATAAAATGAGGAGTTTGGACAAGGTGGCTCTCTAAAGTCCATTTCAGCTCTAAAATATGATCCTATGATCTATTTATATTCAATACAAAAATAGGAAACAGAAGAAAACAGGATATAGCATAGCCTGCTTAGTTCAAAAAGGTATGTGCTTCATCCAGACCTCCCAGATATTTCAAATGTTATCCTTTTCACCCAGAGTGTTGAAGATGGTTTCCCCCCCACACACAATATTTCCATCTCAGGGTGAAATCATCTTGCATCTGCTGCACTGGGTCAGAATGGGATTTGAAAGACTTCTCTCATCTGACTCAGGGCGCATTGGAGGTAATCCAGTTTGCTCAGGTAAGGATTCCCAGTGTGGGAACATAATGGCCACCTGAACATGCTTCTGTTTCACCACATTATTAGGGTCACCGTACATTTGTGGCAACAACAGTAACAAACACATTAAATTAATTTCTACTGAGGCATCATCTAACTAACAATCCCTTGATATCGAAGTAAATGCCACATGCAGTTGATGGAGGGCATGTAGGTTGACTAATTCGAACCAGGTGAAATTCTGTGACATTCCACCTATTGGACATGCCTTGCCAGTGCATGCTTCCATTATAGTAAGCCAGCCTTATCCTAGCTTCAGAGAAAGCCGCCATGCATTTATCATTATTATTATTTATGATGTTATTAAAAATAATCATGTTTATATGGCATCTTCCTTCCAAACTGCCAAGAGCACTTTTCAGAACTTTGCACTATCTTTTTTTTCTATGAGCCAGAAAGACAAATATCATTATCCCCATTTTACAGATGGGGAAATAGAAAGCACAAGCAGGCAGTTTTGCCTAAGGTAAAAGTTGTTTTAATCCTTGAATTTTATTTTCATCTCTTCAAATTTCTTTTTGAGGGTGGTAATGAGCTTTGAGGATTCATCAGAGCTGAGCCTTGTCTGAAGACTTGTTTATAAAATTATTTCAATAAAATCTGCAATCAGATTGGCTGGAGTGGGTTTCAAACCCATGTAATATCTCTAATGAACCTCAGTCAGGTGTTTGCCAGCCAGATTCTTCTATCCTTCATCAAGGCAGGGTGTGGAGGTTGAAGAAAGATTATTAAGAAAGACCAAAGCACTGAACACTGCCTATGAGAGTCAGAGCACTTGTCTTTGTAATTTACTATCTGTGTAAACTTAGACAAGTCACATAACTTCCCTAGGCTTCAGTTTCCTCAGTCAGAACCTGGTTTAACTAGCATTCAATTATTTTAAAAGTTACACTGAAAGAGGCAGTTGAGTAGCACAGTGGACAGAGCTCTGGACATGGAGTCAGGAAGATCTGACTTTGAATCTGGTCTCAGACACTTATGAGCTGTATGGCCCTGGGCAAGTCACTTAACCTCTGCCTGTCTCAATTTATCCATCTATAAAACAAGGATAATAGTAAATGGTTCTGAATTGGCTAATAATGTGATCTCACAAAGGAGTGACTGACAGATTCTGAAAAGAAAAATGAAGATAGTAGTTTTCCCCTCATTGGAGGCATTCAAGCAGAGGTTACAGTTACTCATTCAGCATGCTGGATGGAGTGCGAAGAGGGAAGGTGGGGGAGGAGAAAGGAGAAGAGGGAGACAGGCAAATATAGAGAGAGTGCACATCTATTAAGCATTTACTATGTGCCAGCCACTGTGCAAAGTGCTGAAGATACATATAAAAGCACACAAGACAATGTGTACTCTCAAGGATCTTACATTTCTTATAGGGAAGATGACACATGAAATGGTGCTGGAAAGAGGAGTGGAGCATCCATTCACCCAGTAGAGAAGGCAACAGGCTAATCTATTGGAACCAGGAGGGAGCCAGGAATGAAGTCCTAGTCTCTAGTGGGATGGAGACAACATGGAGAAAGATTGCTATAGAGGAAATTATTTGGGGTTTTCACTAGATGGCTGCCAAAGACCCTTCCAACTCTGCCATTGTGTAATTCTGTAATCATTCAGCATGAAGGCTGTTTGAATACTGGATCTTCCCATTGAGATGTTCTCTTCCTATATCCTCTCCTTACACCTATGCTATTTTCTTCTCTAACCCCTCACCTATAAGTAGTCTCATTCTTGAAACAAAAACTGGATTCTGGCCTAAAACTCTAGTGTTCACATGTTTCCTAAGCTGGACACATCTAAATGTGGCTCTGGGATGCCCCAGTGGAAATAGCCCACCATTTGTTGTTTACATTCATTCTGGCTATTTGTGATAGTGCTTTTAAATATAGACCCCTTAGTTATTTAGAGTAGGGCAGTATCATTCTAGATCCAGGGCCAAATTAGGACCAATTACATATCAAGGCCATGGAAGAGCTTTTGCCAGAGGCACCAATACTATTTTTCTGTCTCAGTTTGATACCTATGAACTCAGTCACAGTTTCATCCTCAGTTGCTATGTGGAGAGGGCCCACTTAGGTAAAAAAAAAAAGCACCACATTTTGGTCCAATGCATCATGGTGGCCATGCTAGCCTTGAATCTACTCAGACTATGCTTCTACTTCCAGTTTGAAAAACTATCCCTAGCTGAGAGAGGATGGGGAGATGGTTGTTGGGCATTTTCATTTTAAGATCTCAGTGCGCAGTGATACATTTGGGAAAAGATAGATAGAAATAAAGACAGATAGAAAAGGAGAGACAAAAAGAAAAGAGAAAAGGAAGGAAGGATGGAAAGAAAGGAAACAAGGAAGGAAGGAAGGGTGAGAGAAGCGGAGGGGAGGATCCAAGAAAAGGCTTAATGACTGCTCATTGGACTGTTGGGGATTATTCTGGGGGGAAGGAAAGGGAATGGAAGAGAAAAGAAAGAAGAAGTAAAGAGAAGGTAAAGAAGAAGAGAAGAAAGAAAAGAAGGAAATGGAAGGAAGAGGAAAGGAAGGGAAAGGAAAGAGGAGGAAGGGGGTGAAAAAGAGATAATGAAAGAATCTCATACAGGGGATAATTTTTTTGGCTGTGAACTGGAAAAAAAAGGAAAAGGGAAAATGTGTTTAAATATATAAACAGCTAAAAGGGCATCTCTATTGTTTGGAATGAGATCAGATAAATAACACTTTGGGTTAGCAGTGGTATAAAAAGTGTGAATACAAGGGATAGATATCAGCAATAGTACTATTGGGATAGTGGTGGGTCCATTACAGTCCTATCCCACATCCTATAAGGGACAGAGAAAAGGATAGAACAGCACAATAGAAGCACAGTCAGAAGTCTCTGAAAGGGCAGAGATTGTGTTGTATTGGTGGGACTAATTCAGAGAAATCCAGTGGAAGGAGCTACAGAGACAACAAAGAGATTGTGCTGAGGATAAAGAGGTGGTTGAGCATAGGTGAGCTAACTTGATCTGGGTATAAGATGTGCAAGTCTGGGCACCAATTAAGAGGGGCCTCTGAGGAAAGTCTTGTCCCCTGCTCTTGCTGAAAAGTTGATTCAAAGCTTAAAATAAAAGTGTTCCTACTCAAAGTCATTGGAAATAGGGCCCACATAACAGCTAATAATAGCAGCTAACATTTATATAATGCTTACTTTGTGCCAGACACTGTGCTAAGATGTTTACAATTATTTGACTCTCACAAGAGCCCTATGAGGTAGGTGATATTATTGTCCCCATTTCACTGATGAAGAAACTGAAGTGTGGAGAGTTAAGTGACTTGTTTGAGCTCCTATGGCTAATAAATGTCTAAGACAGGATTTGAACCCAAATCTTCCTGACTCCTTTCCTTTCTGACCAATTGCTCTATTCATTAGTACCAAACTTGGAAGTCTTTCTGACTCCAGGTCTGTCACTCTATCCACTATACCACATATCTAGATGATAACTGAATCCATGAGAGTTGTTGAGATTTCCAAGTGAAATGGTATAGACAGAGAAGAGGGCCCAGGATAGAGTCCTGCATGACACCCACATTTAGCAGGTGTGACCTAAGTGAAGATCCAACAAAGGACACCAAGAAGAAATGGCCAGATAGGAAGAAGAGAATCAGAAGATAGTGTCATGAAACCCAGAGAGAAGAGAGCACCAAGAAAAGGACTATTGACAGGGTTAAAGGCTGCAGAGAGGTCACTAAGGATGATTAAGAAAAGACCCCTAGATTCAGCAATTGATACCAGGTAGATAATAACTAGGGCAGCTAGGTGGCGCCATAGTGCACAGAGCACTAAGCCTTTCATCAGACAGACTCATCTTCCTGAGTTCAAATCTGGCCACCGACACTTATTAGCTGTGTGACCCTAGGCAAATCACTTAACCTTGTTTAAAAAAAAATAACTGGTGGGTTGAAATTGGAGAGACAACAACTCAATGGGAGTTTGTGAGCAAAGCATTAGAAGATACCTCCAACCGCTCAGGGTTACCCCTAATACTCTAAGGGGAACCATATGTAACCTCTCTTTGGGAACCCAACCTGCTATTCTGAATGTGGGTTGCAAGAGTAAGCACAGAGCCTACACACTAATGTGTAAGACCAAGGGCCTTTACCAGTGAATAAATGGTCAAAGAATAGTTTTCAGAAGGAAAAAAGCAAATCTATCCATGTTTTACTAAGATCATCGAGCTCACCATTTCTTATAGCATAGTAGTTTTCTATTACAATCATATACCACAACTTGTTCAGCCATTCCCCAATTAGCAGGCATCTCTGAAATTTCCAGTTCTTTGCCGCCACAAAGAGAACTGCTATAAATATTTTTGAACATATAGGTTCTTACACAAAATAATGAAGAGCAAAATCAGTAGAACCAAGAGAAGGTTGTATACAAACAACAGCAATATTGTTTTAAGAACAACTTTGAGTGAATAAGTCATTTTGACTATTATAAATACCCAAATTAACTGCAAAGGACATATGAAGGAAGACGCTATCTGCATCCAGAGAAACTACTGATAAACACGTACTGATTTTATGTGTGTGTGTGTGTCTGTGTGTGTAATGATAGTCGTCTCTGGGTTGGGGGGGCAGGGAGCGGAGGGGAAGACAGAGGGGGAAAAAAGAAAAAAAAGAAATTTATATGATGTTTATTATATATTTGAAATGAATAGCAAGTTGTATATGACAGATGTGCAGTTTCATATTCAATCATCTTTTTTTATTATACTATGTGATGGAAATGCTTGTTTTATTCCATAAGTTAAAAATTAAATAAATAAAAATTAAAACCAAAAAAGGAGAAAAAGGCAAATGATCAACAGCCATATGCAACATTGTTTCAAATCATTAATAATAAGAGAAAAGACACTTCATATATATTCAAGGTTTTATTTCACAACTAATGAATTGGCAAAAAAAAAGGAAAAAAGAAAAGCACTAATGCATTTATTAGCAGAACTATGAAACTGGTCTAATAATTTTGGAAATCAATTTGTAATTATTCAAGAAAAGTCACCAACCTATGCATACTCTGATGCAGTAACCACACAACTAGGAATATACCTAAAGGAGGTCAGTGACAAGTCAAGTCAGCAAGCATTTATTAAGTGCCTGCTACGTGGCACTGTGCTAAGTGTTATTATTGTTTGTCCTTCATTCTCAAAAAGGACCATGACATCAGGAAGGTGATGCCGTGACTTGCAAGTGAATTGCATTTAAGTGAGGGAGGGCTGTGCAAAGTCACCAGCCTCACTCTCTCCTCCAGAGCCATCTAGGTCCAGTGACAAAATACAGATCAGGACCTGGGAAAGACCTTAGCTTAAAGGCCAAGATCTCCCACTGCATTGGGGACATCTCCAGTCATCCTGATTTATAAGCTTGCCGCTGGACCCAGATGGCTCTGGAGGAGAAAGTGAGGCTGGTGACTTTGCACAGCCCTCCCTCACTTAAATACAATTCACTTGCAAGTCATGGCATCACCTTCCTGATGTCATGGTCCTCTTTGAGAATGAAGGACAAACAACAACCTGTAAGTAGCAGTAGTAGCTGCTAACTCCTGAGCTTACAAAGAAAGGCAAAAATAGCCCCTGATCTCAAAGAACTCACAACCTAATGGGGGGAGGAAGATAATTTTCAAGCAACTATGCATAAACAAGATATATATATAGGAAATATACAGGAAAAACTGGAGATTATCTCAGAGGAAAGGTTAAGGAGGAACAGAAAAGGCTCCTTGCAGAAGGTGAGATTTTAGCTGAGACTTGAAGAAAGTCAGAGAAGACAAGAGATGGAGGTGAGAAGGGAGAGAGTTCTAGACATGAGGGACAGACATTGGAAAGGCCTAGTCTCATTTGAGGAACCCCAACGAGGCGAGAGTCACTGGGTTTTAGAGTATGTGGAGGAGAGTAAGGTGTAAGAAGTCTAGAAGGATAGGAAAAGGACAGATTATGAATGGCTTTAAAAGTTAAACAGATACTGGAAGCAATAAGGAGTCACTGGATTTATAACAGCACTTTTTGTGCCAGCAAAAAACTGGAAATAAAATTATGCCCATTGATGGTTATTGTTCAGTCATATCTGACTCTCTGTGACTCTGTTTCACTCTTTGTGACCATGTAGACCAACTGTCCATAGGGGTTTTCTTGGCAAAGATACTGGAGTGGTTTGCCATTTCCTTCTCCAGTTTTATGCAGGCAAAAAGTTAAGTGACTTGCCCAGGGTCACGCAATAATATGTGTCTATGGTCAGATCTGAACTATGGTTTTCTGACTCCAGGACCAGTGCTCTATCCACTGGGCTGCCTAGCCACCCTTTACAAATCATGGCATACGAATATAATAGAATATTGGAGTTTTTTGAGGTTTTTTTTGTGGTGTTTAGTCAAACACCTTTATTTTTTAATTAATTAATTAATTTTTAGTTTTCAACATCCATTTCTACAAGATTTTGAGTTCTAAATTTTCTCCACATCTCATCCCTCCCCCAAAGCCAAGACAGCGTGTATTCTGAATACCCTTTCCTCTAATCTGCCCTCTGTTCTATCTCCCCCCCTTCTCTTATCCCCTACCTCTTCTGTTTTCCTGTAGGGCAGGATAGATTTCTATACCCCATTGCCTGTATATCTTATTTCCCAGTTGCACGTGAAAACAATTTTTAACATTTGTATTTAAAGCTCTGGGTTCCAAATTCTCTCCCTTCCTTCCTCCCCACCCACCCTCATTGAGATGGCAAACAGCTCGATACAGGTTACACATGTGTAGTCCTGCAAAATACTTCCATAGCAGTCATGTTGTGAAAAACTCACTACATTTCCCTTCTTCCTCTCCCACCCCCTGTTTATTCTATGCTCTCTTTTGACCCTGTCCCTCCTCAGAAGTGTTTGCTTCTGATTAGCCACTCCCCCAATCTGCCCTTCCTTTTATCATCCCCCCTCTCTTATCTCCTTCCCCCCTATTTTCCTGTAGGGTAAGACAGATTTCCATACCCAATTGAGTGTGTTTGTTATTCCCTCCTTAAGCCAAATACAATGAGAATAACATTCACTCATTCCCTCTCACCTTCCCCCCCCCTTCCCCTCCACTGTAAAAGCTTTTTCTTGTCTGTTTTATGTGAGATAATTTACTCCATTCTACCTCTCTCTTCCTCCTTCTCCCAGTATAATCCTCTCCAATCCCTTAATTTTACTTTTTAGATATCACCCCTTCATCTTCAGCTCACCCTGTGCCCTCGATCTATCTGTCTCTATATACATATATATTTCTTCCTCCGACTACCCTAATACTGACAAAAGTCTCATGAGTTACAAATATCATCTTTCCACATAGGAATGCAAACAGTGCAACTTTAGTAAGTCCCTTATGATTTATCTTTCCTGTTTACCTTTTCATGCTTCTCTTGAGTCTTATATTTGAAAGTCAAATTTTCTATTCAGCTCTGGTCTTTTCATCAAGAATGCTTGAAAGTCCTCTATTTCACTGAATATCCATTTTTCCCCTGAAGGATTATACTCAGTTTTGCTGGGTAAGTGATTCTTGGTTATAATCCTATCTCCTTTGCCCTCCAGTATATTCCAAGCCTTCTAGACCCTTAATGCAGAAACCACTAAATCTTGTGTTATCCTGATTGTGTTTCCACAATACTTGAATTGTTTCTTTCTGGCTGCTCGTAATATTTTCTCCTTGACCTGGAAACTCTAGAATTTGGCTACAATATTCCTAGGAGCTTTCCTTTGGGGATCTCTTTCAGGAGGTGATTGGTAGATTCTTTCAATTTTTATTTTACCCTCTGGTTTTAGAATATTAGGGCAGTTTTCCTTGATAATTTCTTGAAAGATGATGTCTAGGCTCTTTTTTTTTTTGATCATGACTTTCAGGTAGTCCAATAATTTAAAGATTATCTCTCCTCGATCTATTTTCCAGGTCAGTTGTTTTTCCAATGAGATATTTCACATTGTCTTCTACTTTTTCATTCTTTTGGTTTTATTTTACAGTGTCTTGATTTCTCATAAAGTCACTAGCTTCCAATAGCTCCATTCTAATTTTTAAGGAAGTATTTTCTTCAGTGAGCTTTTGAACTTCTTTTTCCATTTGGCCAATTCTGCTTTTGAAGGCATTCTTCTCCTCATTTGCTTTTTGGACCTCTTTTGCCATTTGGGTTAGTCTATTTTTTAAGGTGTTATTTTCTTCAGTATTTTTTGAGTCTCCTTTAGCAAGCTGCTGACTTGTTTTTCATGATTGTCTTGCATCATTTTCATTTTGCTTCCCAGTTTTTTCTATACTTCTCTTACTTGCTTCTCAAAATCCTTTTTGAGCTCTTTCATGGCCCAGGACTGATCCATATTTTTCTTGGAGGCTTTGGATGTAGGAGCTTTGACTTTGTTGTCTTCTTCTGGTTGTATGTTTTGATCTTCTTTGTCACCAAAGTAAAATTCTATGGTCTGACTTTTTTTTGCCCTGTTTGCTCATGATTCCAGCCAATTACTTGAGTTATGAACTCTTTGTTAAGGTAGGGATCTGCTTCCAGTGTGGAGAATGTACTGTCCCAAGCTTCAGGGGTTTTGTGCAGCTATTTTTAGAGATATTTCTAGGGACCTATAAATTTTCAGTTCTTCCAAGGTGGTATGATCAAAGGCAAGGTGTTTACTCCTTTCCTGGCCTGTGTTCTGATCTGAGTGACCACAAGCATTGTTTTCTGCCTTGGAACTGTGAGGAGGATTCCCTCTCCACCACTGCCACAAGCTCCACCACGCCAACACTCCTCCTTGCCCCAGGATTGCCACCCAGAACTGTGACCCAGATCTAAGCACGGGCAAAGCAAGAGAATCCTGCCTCAGCACAGAGATCCCTGCAATCCCCCTCTGATCAGCAATTTGATCCCCCCCTCTATCTGTGGGTTGAGAGCTCTGGAAGGAGCCGCTGCCCAGGGCTGCACCGGGACCAGGACCAGACTGAACTCCCCTCTTATCGCAGTCTGACTGACTGACCTACTGACCTTTTAAGTTGTCTTTGGTGTTTGTGGGTTGAGAAGTCTGGAAACCACCACAGCTGCCCATGATTCAGTCCCCTGAGGCCGGCTCCAGGTTTGCTGAGGCAGAGGTACATGGCCCATGCTGAACTGCATTCTTCTCCCAGCTGGGCACAAGAGACCTTTCCAATCAACCATCTAGGTTGTCTTGGGCTGGAAATTTGTTTCACTCTGTCTTTTTGTGGGTTCTGATGCTCTGGAATTTGTTTAGAGCCATTTTTGACAGGTATTTGGAGGGGTTTGGGGGAGAACTCAAGAAGTCACTGCTTTTACTCTTCCATTTTGACTCTGCCCCTCAGTCAAGCACTCTAGAATATTATTGCCCCTTTTAAAATGATGAATATCAAGGCCTGAGAGATGCATGGGAAGATGTATAAAGTGATACAGAAGGAAAGTGCCAGAATCAAGAGAACAATTTACACAATAATTACAATAATGTAAATGATAACAACCCTAAAAACTCTAATGAATTGAAATGAACAGTCTCAGTGCTGGAGAACCAATAAGGAAATTTTCTCTCCTCCTACTTTGCTTAAATATTTTCCTTTGTTACAAGGATGAATTCAATGGGGGAGAAGTTAAGGAGAAATACTGTGGTATAAAAATAAAAAGCAATCATAAACTTTTTTTCTTTAAAATGTATTATCTTGAAGTATATGGAGGGTTTCTTCTTTTTAATTTCTTTAATTTTCTAAACTTATACACAAAAAGCATTTCTATATACACAGAAGAGCACAAAAGAGTATTATATATGAAACCATGAACCTCCATTTCATTCAGCTTTGTTTTTTTAAGTACATCATAAATTCCACATATTACTTTCAAAATTGTCCTTGCTTAACTGTATTTCCTTCTGACCTTCCTTCTGTTCTCTTCTGTGCATTTAAAAAAACTGTTTCAACAACTCTGGTTTTTTTTGACATCACTATTGTTGGGATTCCAGCCCCTCTTCCTCAATCTCCACTGTACCTCCATCCATTAAAAGCAGAAAAAATAAAAGCCCTTGTAACAAATAAATATTAACAAACAAAACAAATCCACTCAGTGGCCAGGCCCAAAATTGCATGCTTTTTTCTGTACTTTGAGTCCATCACCTCTCTGTCAGAAGATGAGTAATAGTTCTTTAGTGATTACTGTGTGGCTATAGCTACTACAAAGGTTTTTTTTTTTTTTAAAGAAGATATTATCTCTACTCTTAATCAACTAACAATCTAACTGTTGAAAAAATACAAGCTGTACATTATAATATATATGACACATGAGATGAGAAAAATCTTTCAAAGGCACTTGCAATACAGGTTTTATTCCACAGGTATTAAGGGAATTTGATATAAGGCTGGTATGACCATAAGAAAGAGATAGTCAAGGAACTCGTCTTGGAGAAGAGGAACCTTTAGATGGATCATAAACAAAGGTATGATGACTTGGTGAAGGAGAAGGAGATAGGAATTCTAGGTTGGGGTTTCAGAATGAGTAACAGCACAAAGGTGAGAATGAATAGGGAATATGCATAAGATGTTAAGGAGACCAACCTATTTGAAGTAGTCATACCATGTTGCTAAAAAAGTAGAGAATAAGGGCAGCTAGGTGGCTCAGTGGATAGAGCTCTGGCCTTGGAGTCAGGAGGACCTGAGTTCAAATCCAGTCTCAGACACTTGACACTTACTAGCTGTGTGACCCTGGGCAAATCATTTAACCCTGATTGCCTCACCAAAAAGCAAAAAAAAAAGTACAGAATAGGATTTGCAGCAAGGTAGAGTCAATGGACCTAAGGGGAAGGGGAGACAGGGCCTAATGCTTGAGTGGCTTTGAACTGAATTGGACAGCTCATAGGCAACCTTTATCAGGGGAGGAATATTCTGTTCTAAGAAGATCAACTATTAACTGTTAAGAGCTTTCTCTTCATTATTATACCCTTAGTATAATGTAGGAAAATGCTTCAATAGACACTTATCAGCTATGTACTACACAGCCAAACTCTGAATCTCTCTATCATCACAGGTACTTCCCTGAGTATTAGTAATTGACTCTAATCTCTCATACAGTCTCATAATGAAACCCAAAGATAGATAAGGGCTTCCAAGAAACTCTCATTCTTCCTATTATATATACAAATGAAATTCATTCTTTACATTTCTAATTACACAGACAGAACCACAGAGGGCCACACAACTCACACACAAAAAAAGTAATAATAAAAAGGAAGTCTACTAACCAAACAACCAAAGTGATACTTTACACAGCTAGACAAAATAATAACAAAATTCATTTGGAGAAGCAAAATATCTAGAATATGAATGGAAACAATGAAAAAAGGTAGAAACACAGGAAGAACAGCACTTCCAGACATCAAATTATCTTATGAAAGAGAAACCATCTCTTGTTTGGTATAGGTTTGGTATAGGTTAAAAAAATAGATAAGTCAATGGACATACTAGATAAGAAAGAATCAGAAATAAATTCAACATATCAGTACTTGATAAACCTGAAAACATAAATTAACTGGGGAAGAATTTTCTATTTAAAAATGAGGAGAACTGGATAGCAATTAGATAGAAATTAAGTTTAGACAAATATCTTATACTTTATACCACAATAAACAAAAAATGTATACATGATCTGAATATTAAAGATCAAATTATTAAAAGAAAATGAGATCAGGTACCTTTTGTAGCTATGGCTAGGACATGAATTTTTAGCCAAACAAGAACAGAAATGATCATAAAAGATAAAATAGATAATTCTCATTAAATTAAATCAAAAATGTTTACCAAAACAAATTAATACAACTGGGACAATAAAGGAATCATTTGATTGAGAAAATAATCTTTATATCAATTATCTCTCATAAGGTTCTAATATCCAAGATATGTAGGAATATATAAGACCAAAAACATATAAGACCAAAAGTGATTCAGAAGTGCAAACTATCATTAATTGTATGAAAAAATTCTCCAAATAAATAAGAGGAATATAAATCAAAACAACACTGAAGAGTCACCTCACATCCAGCAAATTGACAAAGATGACAAAATGTGAGAATAGCTAGTGTTGGAGGTAGTATAAAGACAGTGTGTTGCTCTAGGGGTTCTACCATTCTGGAAAGCAATTTGGAATTATGCTAAAAAGTTACTCAATTGCACATAACCTTTGACCCAGATACTCTTTCCTAGGGATACACCCCCAAGGAAGTGGATGACAAAACAACAGGCCTCATACACACACACACACACACACACACACACACACACATGCACATACACATGCACACACACATATGCACAGTGCACAATATAACACTTCATGCAGCAGCAAAGAGTTGGAAGCAAAGTAGCTCACATGTTGGGGAATGGCTAGAGTCCCATGAGTGGGGAACCTAGGGCCTTGAGGCCCCCATGTGGTCCTCTAGGTCCTCAAGTACAGCCCTTTGATTGAATCCAAACTTCACAGAACTAATCCCCTTAATAAAAGGATTTGTTCTGTAAAACTTGGACTCAATCAAAAGGCTGCACCCAAGTGATGAGGGGCCCATCATTCAGTTTCAGAAGCCGAGACCTTTGCCCCTTTTCGCCAAAAGGAATCTGGCTCCCATTTGTTGAAAACCCTTAAACTTTTAGATTCCTTATAGACTCCCCTTATCTCCCTTATAAAGCTTTAGCCTCACCGTTTGATCTTACTCAGATGCACCTTTCCTCCCTAGCCCTAAAAAGAATCTGGCTCCCGTTTGTCTATGAAGAACACCCTTAAACTTTTAGGTTCCTTATCCACTCTCTTTATCTCCCTTTGAAAGCAAACTTCTACCTTCCAGTTCCCTTCATTATCTATTCCCATTGTTTATTTAATCTCTCAGACCTTCCAAATGGAATTCTCACCTAGACCCTTTTCCCAACCACCCCCCCACTTCCTCTGGCCACCCAAAGTTACTTTACTGTATTTAAGATCCACCCTGACCCCCATTCAGATGCTGAGAATCTCTCATGCCCAGAGGCTGAGACTCTCATGCCCGCTTGTCCTTATGGGCATCACCTGGCCTATGTGGTTTATCTCTAATAAACTTTTTCTCTGGCTGGAAGAAGATTTAAGTTGAATTCTTTCAGGCAGGCCCGCGTTGCGATCATGGGGTTTCCGAGCACCCCAAAACCTCTAGACCTCTTCATAAGGACCTGGAAGGCCACATGTAGCCTCAAGGCCATAGGTTCCTAACCCCTGGAAACTGTGGTACATGACTGTGATGGCATGTTACTCCACTGTAAGAAACTATGGATATGATGAATACAGAGAAGCCTGGGAAGACATGAACTATTGCAAAATGAAATAAGATGACTAAGCAAAACAATATACACAATGGCCAGAACAATGTAAATGGAAAGAACAACAATAAAAAAGTAAAAAATGAATATTTTGAAATCATAATGATCAAGTTTGGCTTCAAAGATGAGATATGACAAGGCATCTCCCCAGGTTCTTCGTAGAGGAGTGAGATTAAGAGTACGAAATTCTATATATACTATCAGGTATTTTTAATATGTTGATTAATTTTGCTGAATTTTGTTTTTTCTTCTTTGTTATAAAGTATGGTTTTGAGGGTGAGGGGAAGATGTTGGGAAATGTGAGCGATGTCAAAATAAAATATATCAAATTGATATCAAAAGATATCAATATATCTACATGTATGGCCTATATCAGATTGCACACTATCTTGGGGAGGGAGGGAAAGAGGGGAGAAAATTTAAAATTCAAAATCTTATAAGAAGGAATGTTGAACACTGTAAATAATTTTTTTTAAAAAGATATCAATATATTAAAAGATCTATCCATATCAAATAACATTTTTTTAAAGAAAGGAATCCTATACATTGGGGATTGTGGTCACACATGCAAGTCTGAGAGCAGGTCATAACTCAGTGCTCTTAAACAGCACTAGAATGATGCTCTCACATATTAGCAAAACTACTAGAGTAAATCTCATAATCACTAGCATTAGTGACCTGTGACTGCTGCCTTTTGTATCTTGCCTATAACCCCATATCCAGTGATATCAGACTGATAATATATGTTCACTATATCTGTATATCTGTTTCTTCACACTGATAATTTCTATGTTAACACAGGGTCTAAACCCAGCCAAGCTCTTAGTCACTGTATTTTCCACTGAGAGGCTAAAGTGGAGGAGTATGGTGATAAAGGGTAATAACTCACAACCAGCTCTCTGTGGGGAAAAAGACAAATAGACACATCTTTAAGTTTAATCTGCATTATTAACATGTTTCCATTACTTTCTACAGTCTAGACAATCAACAAAACAACAAATCAAGCCCTAATTTTTAGCATTCACTGATTTCTAGGTTGGAAATGTTCACACTGAAAATTTAACGATCCGCTCTCGCAAGCTGGTCTCAACATTCCACTGAATGGTCAATAAAATGAGGAAGAAGGCTTGATTCTATAGGATGTTGTAAAGGATAAAGTAACAGAAATTAGGGACAGATTGGAAATGAGGGAGTAGTTGAAAGGGAAGATTTGAAAATAATCCTAGAAGCAAGTACATGGTGCAGTGGATAGAGCACCGGCCCTGGAGTCAAGAGGACCTGAGTTCAAATCTGGTCTCACACCAGACACTCGACACTTAGTAGCTGTGTGACCCTGGGCAAGTCACTTAACCCCAATTGCCTTGCAAGAAAAATAATAATAATCCTAAACTTAATTACCTAAAAGCAGAAAGTAGAATCAAACAATCTCTCAAAATGATAGATTTAGAGACAGAGAGGACCTCAGAAGCCTAGTCCAACTCCCTCATTTTACAGATGAGGAAACTGAGGCCTACAGAGGTTGTGACTTGCCTAAGTTTACAAACATCAAAGGTAAGATTTGAATCTAGTCCATCTGACTCCAGAATCAATGATCTTTCCATTATACCATACTGCCTCTGATTACCTATAACTTTTCTTAAAGAGAAAAAAAAAATTAGTTAATGAGTTTGTAATTTTATATTCACTATCTACTAACTTTGAAATTCAGCATTGTCCTGAGGAATAACTCTAGTTTTAAGTATTTGCAAGGAAAATTTGGTATGGAAGCTGGGATTCCATATGGTTTCTTGGTCTCCAACATTTCCTTTATTTAGTGAGTGAATAAACATTTATTAAGCCCCTCCTATGTGTCAGACACTCTGCTAAGTACTTGGGATACAAAAAGAGGCAAAGAGTAGTCCCTGCCCTCAAGGAACTTAGAATCTAATGGCAGAGACAACATGCAAACAAATATGTACAAAAAAACTATAAGGAGGATAAATAGGAAATAATTAAAAGAGAGAAGGAACTAGAATTATAAAGGTTTGGACAAGGCTTCCTGTAGAAAATGTGATTGTAGTTGGGACTTAAAAGAAGCCAGAGAAGCCAGTGGGCAGAGATGAGGAGGATCATTCCAAGCATGGGAAATGTCAGAGACAAGAAATGGAGTTTCTTGCTCATGGAATAGCCAGGAAGCCGGTGTAACTGGAATAAAGACTATATATTGAGGAGTAAGGTAAAAGAAAATTGGAAAGGTAAGGAAGGAGAGGTTATTAAGGGCTTTGAATGCCAAACACAGAATTATTGTTATTATTAGATATAATGATAGATCAATCTGCTAAGTTCTTTACAGAGAAGATGTTGTTCTTGGAGCTTATATTTAGCTGATAGAACAGTTCCAAAAACCAGGACTGGACCTTACTCCTAGACAAAAGATCAAAATCTATGTGGTAGGATATGAGGGAGCACTAAGAAAATTCCCCCACCCAAAATGTTTCCCCAATCTGTGTCTAAAATTCTACCTCTAGAGAAATTTTTTTTTGCATTAAGTGTAACCTTCTCCCCAGAACTTTTTTTTAATGCAAATAGTCTTAGTATAAGTGACACATTAAGTTCCTAATACACTTTGTTTTCTGATGGGATAGCATGATGGGGATGAGGCAGAAGCATATAGAAGTGCATGAAGAAACAGAGCATATAAAAGGGGTAATTTGCAGAAAGCTGCTGAAAACAAAAACTAATCAATCTCACAATTTTGTTTAGGGAAGGCCCCATGAGTAACTTTCAGTATACGTTGTTAATAAAGCAATGTTTTAAGAGAAGGCAGAAAGTCAGTTTTTAAACCTGTTACATTATTTGGAAATAATATTGAGGAGGGAGGGATTCATACTATTTTTAAAGGAATCCTTTGAATTGGAAAGCACTGGGTTTGTGGGATCATAGATTTAGAAGGAACTTTAGAAGCTATCAAATCCAAGCACTCCCTCCTCCCCCACTTTTACAGATGAGGAAACTGAGGCACAATGAAGTTATTGATTTACCCAGAATTATATAGCTAGTAAGTATCTGAGTAAAGATTCGAATGAAGTGTTCTTGACTCGAAGCCCAGTGACTGGGGCCCTTTTGCGAAAATTAAGCACTATTCTTTTTGTTCTTGTGACTTCTGCTACTTTCTAAATTACATGTCTATGTTCTACTAGCATTAATGAACAGTGAATTAGTGAATTACTGCCTTTTGCCACATTACCTATTTTTCTGGTTAGATAAAAGTCCAAAAGACAAGCTCTTATGTGTATTTTCACAAAGAAGTCAGTGCCCAAATGCATTTTATTGCTTATACAGTAGAACATGGCTGCTCAGAACAAAAGTAATTACAGTAGCAAAGACACACCCAGCCACAATATATTCATTTTCTCATTCTAGCATTGGATTCTTATTCTTTCTGCAGGGCCATATAACTTTGGAGACTAAATACCTGTGTGTGTGTATATATATACATATATATATATACACATATGCACATATTTAATATATGTATACATATTTAATATTTATATGTTAATATTATATATATTAAATATATATACACATATTTAATCTCCAAAGTTATGTGACTCTGTGTGTGTGTGTGTGTGTGTGTGTGTGTGTGTGTGTGTGTGTATCTTGTTTGTACTGTGAACTCCTTGAAGGCAGGGATTGTTTTTGCCTTTTTTTGTAGGCCCAGAGCTTAGCACAGGGCCTAGCACAAAGTAGGCACTTAATAAGCTCTAGTTGGTCCATCTGTCTTGAGCCCACCTCAGCTCATACCAAAAGGATCCACTGACACCAAAAGGAGACACAGTTTCCTCAAGGAGAACTCCCTCCACCAACACAAATTAGGGTGGATAATTTAGGGAAGCCTAGAGAGGTATCTGAAGCACACAGAGTTGATGTGATTTGCCCAGGATCCCTCAACTAGTAAATGTCAAGATTTCAACCCATCTTTCTATCCCTATGCCCTATGCCCAAAACTCTATCCACTATACCATACTAATTCCAAAAAGAAAAGGTACGGATAAGATTTATCTCAGCTCCTAAGATGGTCATGTAATTCAGGATCTAACACTATTTAAATGCACATGAAATTATATATAGCCCATAAAAAAACCTCATTGGAAACATCTTTCCTTCCACCTCAACTTCATATTTGCTGTTTCCACTGGTTTACTCCCCAGCTCTATCCCTGCATCCATTCTTACAGCAACCCCAGTTTCTCTTTTCTGAGAAGTGCTCAATCCAACAGGTCTAGTTACTTACTTCCATCCAAGAATTTGCACATTTTGTGAAACATACAAATGTTATGAAGTATAATTAATTTTGCTTCTTAGACCCAGCTAAACAACAATACCCCCCCAAATCCCCCATTTTTCTTAATATTCCTCTAAAGAGTTGAGAAAAATAAATCCAGGAGTTTCACTTTATTCTCTACTTGCATTGTGCT
Organism: Vombatus ursinus; assembly: GCF_900497805.2. Lineage (NCBI taxonomy): Eukaryota > Metazoa > Chordata > Mammalia > Diprotodontia > Vombatidae > Vombatus > Vombatus ursinus. The sequence goes on along the minus strand of NW_020940360.1, from coordinate 13,773,532 downwards.
GGATGTTCTGTTTCATTTTTTAAAAATGTCAAATTTTTTTTCATAGCTTTAGGAAATGTTGCATTTTTCTGCCACTGTCATAAACAGGGCCAATGAACCACAAAGGCTCTTTAGGAAATTGCCTACATCCTCCAGCAAGTGGTACTTAACCATATGGAAAGAGGTGGATTGTAATGACTCAGGAAAAGTATCTCTCTGCTTGTCTGAATGGAAAAACATTCAAGAAGGTTAATTGATATGTTTCAGTTTTTGCAAATAATGCCACTGATATACAGCAGTGGGATTCTTAAAAGAACATTAGTGATTTCAAAAAATAAAGCCAGACGGCTTCCTATGGAACAAGAGTATATTCTAACAAATAAATACCAGGCTCTGTGTTGTCCATGTAGCATAAGACGTTATTAATTTAGTGTGTAGTCTCCCATAGTTCTCACTCTTTCAAACATTCATGTTTCTGTTATCCTAGACTCACCTCGTGACCCTCCACCCAAATCCTTAATATTGAATCCATACTAAAATTCAGATGTAGTCAGATGATCATTTAGCAGGAAAGTGTAGTTTGAAACTTAAAGTCTTAGTGTTCCCAAAATGTTGGTTATTGCTCTGTGACTCTGGAAGTGTCTAGGATTACCTATGACACTTAAACAAATCTTAACTGTAGACTCATTATCAAATGGACCCATTCTTTGAACCCTCATGCATTTGAACCTCCAATAACTATTTAGTAGGTCAAGAAACATTTATTAAGTGCTTACTTTCAGGCCAGGCAGTGTGCTAAGCACTTGGGATATAAAGAAAGGCAAATATACCAGCACTTGCTGTCAGGGAGCTCACATTCTAAGGAAGGATAAAACATGCAAACTATGCACATGCTATGCACACACACATACACACAATGTAAATGATAGATAGACTCAAGGCAAGTCACTAAAGGGTTTAACCTTTTACTACTCAGCATTTAGTATTAAAAAGCCGAGTCTGAAATGAATGTAACAAGAGTCAGGTAAGTTTTGATGGGGAAAGGAAGAAGATAGAGAAAGGAATATGGAGCACCAACAAAGAGACAGTCCTGGATTGGCTGCCACAATGGGAAGCCCAAGGCAACCAAGAGTCATCATGTAGACACTGGGGCAATATGGGGGTGGGGGCAGGGGAAGGGAATATTAATATGGAAAGAAAGATTTGGGGGAGTAGGGAAGACATGGTGAGCTAGTAGCTGAGAAGAGGCCAAAAACCATCTGGTATTTGCTTACCCCATAATTTTCTGTTTGGGTTTTTTTTAATGGGTTATATGCATGCGAGCAGTAGCTTGTCATCTGCCCCCTCTCTGTGCTCTTCTCTGGTTATATAAATGCATATTGGGGCAGGAATTGATGGATTGCAATCACCACTGATGAAGAGATTGTTCATCTCACTAAGACCACTGATCCATCAAGTATCAGCATACACTAATACAGAGAACATTCAGCAGAGCTTGTTTAAAGAGGAAAGATACAACTTTCCATCAAATCCATTTTTGATTCCTCCCATAGCTCCCCACACAGTTCCTTACTCATACTAGGTAGTCGGCAAAATTTTCTGATTCAATTCAAAATACAATTATTCAATGCCTACTATGTGCATGATTGCCCTGGTAATGCAATTATTCCCCTACTCCACCAAATCCTCATCAAAGGATCCCAAAGATTAAGGGAGCACAATTAAGGACAAGGCAAGGTGTGTTATGGGGAAGATCAGAAGCAGAGAATATCCATGATAATTCTCAGAGCTTAATTTTTTTTTACCCTCCTCCCCAAGCAGTACACATTCAGACAATACATAGGCTTGCTATCCCCTTCCCCTTCTCCCAGTTACAGAGATACATGAATGCTGAATTCCTAATGTGTGTTACCAAAATGAATTGCTGAACTCTCTATCAAAAAGTGACTTTCTGTTTGAGTGACACTGATGTCTCTGGTCTTGTTGCTCCTATCTGCTTTCCTATTTTTAGTTCTGTGACTTCTCTCTAAAATTACATCGCCTGATACAGAAAGCAGTTGCCAGGAGTTATTTAACAAGCATATCAAACTGCCTTTAAAAGGCTGCTCTCTTCCTTAGATTACGTCCTGCCGTAGGACAGGAATTTTAGAATGTCTCATCTCACTACACACCTGGTCTTCAGGATATTTGCTTTTGTCCTATTTGATAATAAAAGACATAAGAGATCATCAAAACCAATTATGACTGCCAGCCTCATACTCTCCAAGGAAAATCTTCAGTTCAATTAAGAGTTTATACATCACATTTTTCTCTGCAATATATTCAGCAAATCATTCTCCTAGACTTGGTTTCTCCTGCATAATAGGGACTTACTCATTCTACTTTACAAGGGTACTTTACTGTAAGATAAAAGGAGATAATAAATGGAAAATGCTATGAAAATAGAAGCACTACAAAAATCCCATGTTGATGATAGGCAGTGTTGTTGATAGGGAGATGGGCTTGTAGTCAGGAAGACTGAGTTCAAATCCTGCTTCTGACACATACAGGCTATGATTTTGGGAAAGATAGATAAGTAGATAGGTAGGTAGGTAGGTAGGTAGGAAGAGAGAGAGACAGACAGAGAAATACAGAGACAGAGAGAGAAGAGAGAGAACATTTATTAAGTGCTTCCTGTATGCCAGGCATTTTGCTAAAAGCTGGGAGGATACAAATACAAGGAAGTAAAATAGTCCCTTCCAAGAGCTTATATTTAATAGGCAAAGACAAAATAAAGGAAGAGCTATAAAGGGAGTGTGAGGAAAGGGTAGTTAATGTGGCTAGCCAGGAAAAATAAGAGAAATCTGGAAATGGAGTCCAGGAACAGTGAGGTAAAGTGTGGAAACTCACTTACCCTCTCAGTGCTCCAAGCAACTCTCTAAGACTGTAAGTCACAGAACAGTAAAAATTCTGCATGAAGTCATAGGTCTAGATTTTTTAAAATCCATATAATGGTATCCCCAAAGTCTTAGTGCTTAGTGCTTAAAACTTCATTAAGACTTTTGGGATACCCTATAAAAACATATGTATAATATTATCATAATACATTAATATTAGTATATAATATTGTATACGAATATGTTATTATGCTAAGCTCCTGGTCTACCGATTATTTATGTTGTGTATAATATGTATGAGTTGGGAATCAATCTGACTGGAGGTAAGATGAACCTCACTAGTAACTAGTTTAGTTCAAAAAAGTGAGAAAAACATGAATTTTGCCTTCAGGGAGTTTATAATATATCATAGTATATTATATATACTATGTCACATCATATATCATATTTATCATGTTGGCCATCCACCACCAATTCATATTAAACATATGTTGTATATGTTGAACATATTATTAAACATCTTATCTAATCTCAATTGAGCTCTTACCCCAGCAAGACAATCCTTTTACTCCTTCCTTAATTGACATTCTATCACACTTCCCACAGTAGCTGTATCCAAGACCTTAGCACAGTGCCTGGCATGCAGTAAGTGTTTAATAAATGCATGTTGACTGACTGATTGACTGATATGTCACTATCCTGCCCAATAAATTCCATTGGTTCTTTATTATCCCTGCCTCTAAGGTCAAATACAAATTCCTCTACATTGAAAGCCTTTCACAACCTGGCTCCATGCTACATTTCCACCTGTGTTATATATTACTCCCCTTCACACATCCAGGAATGTGGCCTTCTTATAGATCCGTATACATGTTATTCCATCTCTTCTCTTTGTGCCTTTGCCTGGGCTGTGGTCCCTCCCATCCCTGGAATGGACTCCTTTCTCATCACCACCTCTTAGAAGTTCTAGATGTCTTTCAAAGTTCAGCTCAAGAGCCACCTCCTATATGAGATCTTTCCTGATCTCTATAGATGTTAGTGCCTCGCTCTAAAATGACCTCCTTTTTATTTTGTCTATGTTTAATATATAATTATATGCACATGTGTTGTTTTCCCCCAATAGACTATAAGATCGTCAAGGGCAAGAACTTTCATTTTTGTTTTTTGTTTTTATTTCTAGTACTCGACAAATAATAGGTGCTTAACAAAGGCTTGTTATTTAATTGCTTTGAGGGAGATAGGGCAAGTATTATCCTCATTTAATAAAAGAAACTGAGACTTGTAAATATTAAGTGACTTTTCTAAAGTCACATGGTGATACAACACTATTTACTTTAAGCAAAGTCTTAACACCAGATTATAATACCGGACTACACCACATCTAAGGACCTGAAACATCATATTGAGCTCTTCCACTCCTGTTTTGTTTTGTTTTGTTTTCCAATTGAAGGAACTAGGAGAGGATAATATTCAAGATTCAGTTACTTATTTAGGGAGATAACTGCTGAAAATAAGAGGCAAAGAACTCACTAGCTCATATAAATGGGCAAACCACCACATGTGAAAAATCAGCAAGTGTTCTTTCAGCATTCTGGAAAGGCAGAAAGTCTGTTCATGGGATGGATATCAAAATAGTTTTGTTTTGTTTTGCTTTTTACAGAGACAGGAATAGGGATTTTATTGATTAAAGGGAACTAACTCCCTGAGAAGGAAGCTCCCCCTACCAATGAACTTCAACACCTTCTAGTCTTAGAGAGTTGTCTACAACAGAGGTGTCAAACTCATAAAATTCCTGAGTGGGACTATAACTAGATTAAAATGTAATTGGGATATGTTTAACAAAATACATTAAAATATAATACAACATAATGTTAATTTGTGGTTTTCTAAGTCAATACTCAGCCTGGAGGGTTCTATTTCTGTCTGAGTTTGACACCACTGGTCTACAACACAAGAGGTTAAAGGATAAATGGCCACTAAGTGTCAGAAGAAGGCCTGCAACCAAGAAGACCAGGAAGGCCTACTCTCCATCCACTGTGCCATAGCTGCCTCTCACAAATCAGAATGAAAGGGAAATTCCTTAATCCAAACGCAAATTTGACAGAAAATCATGCCTTGATATTGAAAAAGGAGAATCCTTTCCATAGAAGAGTTAATGGACCAGTTAGAGTAACTCAAGCACAGTTAATCATCAGGAGTGGGAGGTATTGATCGAAGTGGGATGACAGAAATAAAATATGGAGCCAGGCTGCTAAGCAAACCATATTGGAAGGAAGCTTTTTTTTTTTTAAAAAAAGTGGCTCAGGATTATAGTTGCTGAGTTCAATCTGGAGTCTCTCCCACTGGAGCTGTCCCTTCCTTTCCTGATCCCTCAAGGATATTGACACTGTCTATCCTAGATATCTCAAACACCCTTCTGGCTTCAGTTATCGCATCTATCCTCTTATCTTCACACCTAACTTACCAGTTTGCTTCCAACTGCCTACAGGGCATTTCTATTTAGATGCCCTGCTGGCAAATCCAATTCAACCTGTTGGAAACCAAAGTCTTCATCTTCACCCCAAAATGAGCTCCTTCCTTGTCTTTACAGATGTGGTTGAGTGATTTGCCCCAGTCAAACCGTGGCAGAGCCAGAATTATAACTAAGGTATCTTAACTTCCAGTTCCATTGTTTCTTCTACTACAACATATACTCTCCTATTACCCTTATTACATTGGTAAATATGTACTTATGCATATATGTGCATTGGTTTTTAGATAAATTTGTGTATATATGTATATCTTGATTCTTAAGTCTCAGTGTTCCTTGTACTACACCGTATGATCTCCTATTTTACTTATCACTATATAGGTACAATATTCATATATTTGTTTGTATAAACATATACATATATACACACAAATTATATATACACATATGCACAAATAAGATAACGTTTGCAAAGTACTTTGCAAATGTTATCTCATTTTTTCTTTTTTTCTTTTTTCTTTTTTTTCTTTTATCTTTATTTTCCTCCCAGGATTGGGAGGAAAGTACTATTATTATCCCCATTTTACAGATGAGGAAACTGAGACAGACAGAGGTTAAGTGACTTGCCCAGAGTCACACAGCTATTATGTATTTGGGGTTAGATTTGAACTCAAGTCTTCTTGATTCCAGGTCCAACAGTCTGTCATTCCAATCTATAAAGTCTCTGCCCACCACCATCTGACTCCATTTTTAAAAACACTTTCATCATGCTCTGCTCAACAATCTTCAATTGCTACAACTACCCTGAAAATCACTTACGTGTGGGCAGTGTAGACCTTAGTAAAGTATGATCTGAAAGACTTCCCTGTGCCCAAATTTATTCCCCATTCAGGTTCCAAAGTGTCTGAAACTTATCGTAAAAAATTCATGACCTTCTCAAGCTATGCCCTTTTCAAAAAGGAATAATCCTGGGAGCTCTAACACATCAAGTCACTAATACCTAAGTGAGAATTAATTTATCAAATGACTTCCCTCCCTAACAGGAAGGATTCAAGTAGCTTGAAATCACTGGAGTGGGATAGGGGACCAGAAAATATATATATAACCTTTAAAAGAAAAGCAAGCTATATGGAATAGAAATTTGCTGTTTCATATAGAATCTATTTTTTCTGCGCTACTTTGTATATAGAAAATGCTCACTTTTTGATGTCTGTTATTAAATTCAGAATAAAATTAAATAAAACCAACGTGGATAGGAAGGGGATGTGGGTGATATCAAAAAGGAGTATAACCTAATCTGGATTCTTCATGAAAGCATTCTTTAATCCTCTTGCCACATTCTTTTCTTTTTTTTTTAAACAAACCTGTGATTTCATTAGTGTAGGAGCTTGCTATGAGGAAGTCCCAATACAGATTTTCACTTTCTTGGTATCTTAAAGTGTTATTTGGGGCACTGAAGTGTTAAGCAACTTAACTAGATTCACATAGCCAAAGTATGTCCAAGGCAATATTTGAACGTAGGTGTTGCTAACATGGAAGCGAGCTCTCTATCCACTAAGCCATGCTGCCTCTAGCTAACTGTCCTTACTTCTCATTAATTACCACTCACCTTCCACCTTAGTTGTGATAATCTTCTTTGCTGTTCTAACATGACGTGCTTATTCTTGCCTTCTCAAACTTACTCTTTTTCCTACCTAAAATATCAATTTCTCCCCATCCAAGGTTAATTTTCATTTCCATCTTGTCCATGAACTATTCCCCAAACAATGCCAATTAATGCATTTATTGCCTGTACCATACACTTGACTATACTGATTGTTTTGTTCTGACTATATAATATGCATAAGGCAAAGCTTCCCAAGAAGATCATAAGCTCCTAGAGGGCAGGAATCTTGTTGCAGAATGCCATTGAAATTCCCATATCTGCTCAGCTATTCAATAAATACAATACTCAGATGGGCAAATCTATGATCTCACCTGTATAGATACTCCCTCCACTTCTGTAGACCCACACATGCTTTTTTCTTTCATTCATTCAACAAACATTTAGTGACCATGGTCTATGTGACAGGTACCATGGCAGGCACCAAGGATACAAAGACAGACATGAGAAAGCCCATGCACTTGGGGAGCTTATGATTTGTGTCCATGTATTTCTGCACATCATCAAAAGAAGTTCCATTTTAGGATGTATCCTTTTAATACATCCTTTTAATATTTCAGAGGTACCAATATCAAATTTGAGCTGTCCTTCTGCTATTTCTCATTCATACTACATACCCTGCCTCCCTCCTTTTCTAGTCACTCATATCACGGATATTGTCTTTTATGCCACTTCTAAGAGCAAGTCATCATTGGTAACATTCTATAGCCTTCTTATATCTACTATGTACATATCCTTTCCCTTTTGGGTTGCTCATAATTTTGATTCTTCTAGGATTGTGGTGTTCCATGATGTGTAGCCATTAAGCATCCCTAAAAGATTACCAGTGTTAAAGAGATAGCAGTGAGCAGTTTGAGATCATAACCTGGAACATAGTTGGCACTTAATAAATGTGAATTAACTAATTGATTAAAAGCACCATGTAATTTCTCAAGAGCATCCCAGACATATCCAATAGCAACTGCCTGTTGAAACACACATGTACAAATGAGAAGCAGTGTGTCATTGTAGATAGAGGACCAGCTTTAGATTCAGAAAGACTTGAGTTCAAATTTTGCCTCTGACAAATGCTTGCTATTTGACCCTGCAAAAGTACCTTAATTGCTCAATCTCCTTTGCAGTTCTCTAACCTTGTAAACAAGTCACTGAGCTATATGCAGATGGGGATCCTAAAAAGGGTTCCCTATGATAATAAAAGGAAAGTTAGGTGGTGCAGTGGATAGGGTGCTGGACCTGAACTCAGGAAGACTTATCTTCCTGAGTTCAAGTCTGTTCTCAGACACTTACTAACTGTGTGACCCTAGGCAAGTCATTTAACCCTGTTTACCTCAGTTTCCTCATCTATAAAATGAGCTAGAGAAGGAAATGGCAAACTACTTCAGTATCTTTGCCCAAAAAAACCCAAATGAGGTCACAAATAGTAGGAAATGACTAAACAATAATGACAAAAATGGCAGTGAAATCATAGGTCTGGGCAAAAATAAAAAGTATTTGAAAGATGTAGCTATAGTTACATATGTATGCATATATAATTATATACAAGTGGTAGATATGCTCATATATATCACATATAGTACACATATACATATACACACTATATCATAACACATACATATCTATATTGACTAACTCAATGAATTGCCCATAAAGCTGCATGCCCTGGCAAGATATTTTTCTTTTCTCTTTATTTTTCCAGGGTAAATGGTTAAGTCAACATCCTTTGCATTACACTCTATAGTAGATTTTGTAGTGTTCGGTGTTTTAATGTAATTAGTACAGTGTCATCTTCAAATAGGAACCTTCATTATTGACTGGGAATCCTTTTGTTTAGATTTTATGCAGGATAAGACATCCTCTACGAACATGGCAGGCGAGCCTATCTTCATGTTTTATGCCTTGTTTGAGATCATTACCCACTAGATTGCTGGACAGGGTTATCTCCATAGTCTCATCTATCAGAATCTTGTATAACTCCAGATCCTTGAACGGTTAATCCCAGCCCTGTCAGAATACATGTTCCTCAGTGATGACTTAGTAGGGATCTTGCTGAGAGCACAGCGAAAATCCAGGCAAACCGCATGGTCTCTACAAGCTTAATACATTGAGAGAATACCCAAGAACTTGAGGAGTTTCATATGTGAGATCCAGGCTAGAAAAAAATCACGTAAATTTGACTTTTCCTCTTTGTTCCTCTAACCATGATTAGGTTTCCAGGTGAATTTCCCAGAAAAAAAAGGCAAGTCTCCCTGAATTAGGATTTCATTAAAATCACTGGTTCATTTCTGGAAGGCAAAGGTCAAGAACTAAAGATTCTACTGTCACAATTCAACAAACCAATTAAAAATAACTCAGTTCAATACAATTAATTTCACATTTATTTCTATCTAATTTATACATGATGACATTTATATAAACTTATAATAGATACATATTAATTGAATTGAATTGGACTAACTTGAATTGTTCTGACAATACAGTACAATTCTCTACCGAAATGAAAAATTAACTGTACAAAAGGAAATTAAGAAAGGTGTAAAGTAACTGGAAAGGTATGAAAAAGAAATCTGTACTTTTGGATGGGTAATACTTTCTATCTGGGATTGCCATAATACAATTAGCCACAGAAAAAATTATATGACTCATGAGCATATGACTGACTAGGCTTATACACAATTTCATTCAACAAATATTTATTGTATGTATATGCTTTGCAGTGCCCTGAGGAATTCTATAAGATATAGCCCAACTAATTGGGTGACTGGGTAGCAAAACGGCACATGGATTTAGCATCATTGATGAAGGCTCTGTGAAAAATAACTAATCTCTCATAAAAGCTCATCAACTGCTTAGTTGCTGAATGCTAGATGCTGAATAGTATGGAAAAGTACTTGGGACTCATTTTTCATAGCTCAATGAAGACATCTGGCCAATGTGCATCATATGTTAAATAAATGGGAACTCAGATACATTAAAAATTAATAGAAAATGATATGAATAATGAAACTGCAGTGGTGTATAAAATGATCACACATCACCTCCAGGTTAGGAAATACATCAAAGACATAGTATTGCTATGTGACCTTATAGTCCTTAAATTGGTGACCTGAATGTGTCAAAGACAATTCCTAGAAAAATGGTAACAAGGGACAAAGTAAGGAAATGAAATAGTGTCTAAGGATACTAAGTTGTACTTGTTATTTCCTTATAAAAGAAGGCACCTAAACTGTACCCTTCTGAAACCTTTGGAGACAGCACCACAGAGCCCAGGGAGAATACTAAATTTAGTGACCTTAGCCTGAGCAATGAACCAGTTTCCCTAGAGCCATTAATCAATCAATCAATTAACATTTACTAAGTATTTACTATATGCCAGTCACTGTGTTAAGTGTTGGGGATACAAAAAGAGGCAAAAGACTGCCCCTGCATTCATGGAGCTAACAATCTAATGGGGGAGACAACATACAAACAAATATATACAATGCAAGCTATACACCAGATAAACAGGAAATAACAGAGGGAAGGCACTAGAATTAAGAGAGGTTGGAGAAAACTTCTACTAAAGATGGAACCTGTGAGTCAGAATGGTCCTGTCTTTCAACAAATATAGAGGTCATCCATACATATTCATACTTGCCTTGCTTTGTATTTGTGATTTCCAGAGAAAAATATCACACATCCACAAACACTTACAAGGGATCATTTCCCAAAAGGTTTCCTATTTCCCGTTTTCTTCCTCTGTTGTTTTCACAGCCAACATCTTCATCATCACATTTGAAACCAACCCAATTCCTATTCCTGGAATGTATTTCTAGTCCATTCATGCTCTGAATATATGCATTGGTCTAAGAAAAGGAAATGAGTTCCTAGCATTTCCTAGCAAATTAAAGACCAGTAGAGACCAGCAATACAGGTGAGAGCGCATGAATTTACAAAGCATGCCTCCCCCTGATGTTTCTTTGATGCAGCTCATTTCTGCCTAAAAGGAATTTCATGGTAATGAAATCTCCTCAAAAATCATGCTTTCCTAACAAGAGATATCTTGAGACTATTTATTCTCTGCAGCATTGCTCTGTGTGGTGTGACCCTGTGTGTGCATATGTGTGTGCGTGTGTGTGTGTGTGTGTGTGTGTGTTGTGTTGGTGTCAGTGTGTGATCTTGAGTCTGTTTTGAAGGCCGATCTCAAGGAATAAAACAAGATAGGCATCTAATTGGATGAAACACTAAATTCTTCTGACAGTCTTAGCTCTCAGAATTCTAATGCTTGCGTTTCATTATAAGGATTTTGAGTTTATACTTTATTTAGTGTTACTGTCTCACTGTACATTTTCTCTCTTGTAATGCTAGTGCAAAGTCAAAGACCCTGATTTATAAACTGAGAGGTTTCTGAAGTACTATTTTTAGAACAATGCTGCACCAGATTTACTCGAGGGGTGGGGGAGGGGAGGGGGAAACTACTCCACAGTCACTTTTGAGCAAAGTAACATTCACTGCATAATAATGAGGTACTAATTGCTCTTTGTCATCACTTTTTATGCAAATTGCTGAGAGCATTTGCCCAATATGCATTTTACATTTTAACAAAGAAAGTGGAATCTTGACAAACAAGATTGCTATTCAGAGGCAAAAATAAAAATATCAGCTAAGAAATACAACTGGTAAGGTATGTGGCTAAGGATGTCAATATTTTCCTATTATGTCAATTTTCCATTATTATATCCATTTGACCAATGGATTTTCTTTGACTTTAAAGTCATGGCTTATATGTCAAGGATAAAAATAAGTTTGTATGTGAAATGGGCCTATTTTGTTCATCTTGCAATTTATAAAAGAAGTTTGATGTGAAAATTATCTTTCTAGCAGAATTTGAATTAGACTAGGTCAAAATGCAAGCTATCAAAATGAATCAAGTTATGTCAAAGTACTTATCCCAGGTACATGTCTCACTATATGAGAGCACTTCAGTCCTTACAATGGATTTCTACTTTTACAGGATGAGCAACGGGCCTCATTAGAGAACAGAAAATGAATCAAGTATCATAAGTAGGTGCATTTTGAAGACAACTGGAGTATTTCTAACACTAGTCTCCATACTAATACTGGGCCTCCCCCTCCCCATGCCATTTATGCCAGTCCATTGAGTAACAAAGGTTTTTTTTTAATTTTTTTTTTATTTTTAGGCAATTGGGGTTAAGTGACTTGCCCAGGGTCACACAGCTAGTAAGCGTCAAGTGTTTGGTCTGAGATCATATTTGAACTCAGGTCCTCCTGACTTCAGGGCCGGTGCTTTATTCACTGTGCCACCTAGCTGCCCCCAGAGGTGGTTTTTTACAGAATGCTCAGTAACCTTCTGTGTCCTTTCTCTATACTTGCGATCTAGTCCATTCTGACCTGACCTGTGAACTTTTCATTTCCTGCAACCTGAAGGAGTGGCTTCTGACCACTTACCAATATCGTCTTTCCCTTTTGACATTTTTTCCCTTTATTTCCATCTCTTTGTATTGTATTATCTTTATCCTTGCCTGCCATGCCAAATATCATCAAAATTACACTAGAATGATCCATTACTGAGGAACAAAACTATAGGCATATTTAAAGATTACTATCCTTATGGAACCACTTTCATCATGTCTCAAAAACCTTCAATGGCTCCCTATTGCTTAACTATATCAAGTTCAAATTATACTGCCTAGTTTTTAGGTCTACATCATATTGCCCTATACTACCTGTCCAATTTTATTTCCCTTTATTCCTGTATATGCTGTATCCATTATAGTCAGTTCCATTTCCTTATTCCTCTATCCTTCTCCTTCCACCCCTACAAATACTTCATGTACTTTCCTTTTTCTTTGCAACTCATGTTGTTCTTCCTACCTGGAATGCCTTTCCTTCTTATCTATGTCTTTAAATCCAATCCATCTTTCAAGACCCAATTCAAGTTCTACTTTTTTTTTTCCCCGGAGAAAATCGGGATTAAGTGACTTGACCAGAGTCACACACTTAGTTAGTGTCTGAGGTCAAATTTGAACTCAGGTCCTCTTGACTTCAGGGCCCATGCTCTTTCCACTGCACCACCTAGCTGCCCCCAAGTTCTACCATTTTCATGAAAACTTACCTGGCTACTTCAACTCTTGCTGATTTCTTGTCTGTAAACTCCCATGGCATTTATTATATAGTCTGTATCACCTCATTTACTGATACACTTAATGATATATGATCTTGTAATGTTTGCTATTCTTACCTCTCTGCCTCATTGTAAACTCCTTGGTAGCAGGGCCTATTTCTTAAAAGAATAATAACATGTTAATTATTAATTGATAATGTCAATAGTAATAAGCTCATGTGTTTCTTGTTTTAGAGTCTTTAAAACCCTTTCCTTAGAAAAACTCTGTGAGGTAAGTGGTGTAAGTGTTGCTCTTCATTTTATGCATGGGAACTATGAGGCTTACAAAGTCCATGACTTATCTAAGATCACACATAGCTAGTAAGTGTGAGAACTGGAATTTATGATCTTCTGACTTCAATATTAGCATTCTTTCCACTAGACCATGCTGTTTTTACAATTAAAAAAGAAGTCTTACACTGATTCTCTATCCCTTCCAGTGGCTTATACGAGATAAAACTAGTCATAGATTAATTGATTATTGACATAGTGAAGCCAATAGGATAAAATGCTCAAATATTTAAATGCAGATAGAAAGAGAGAGAGAAAGAAATAAGGAAGGAATGGAAGAAGGGAAGGAGGGAGGAAGGGAGGAAGAAAGTAAGAAAGGAAAGAAGACCAAATGGCCTCAAAGATCCCTTCCAGTTCTAAATGTATGATCCTATGATTCATTCTTTATATAGTTTTTACATTTACATTACATTTCATTCCCCATTAGATTATAAATACCTTGGGGGCAAAGTCTATCTTTTATATTCACATCCCTAGAGCTTAGCACAATGCCAGGCACATAGTAAATGTTTTTCTTTCATTCATTCCTCATTGATTATTTGATGCAGCCTGTTTGCATACACCATGTTGTTCTCTATTGCTTTCTGTGTGCTATTAGTTTTTGATTATTCAGAGACTCTTGTGTTTCATGTTCCATAGTCATAAAAAAAAAGGGAAAAATATTACTAAAAATTGGGGCCTTTGTTTCCAGGAGAAACTTAAAGTCATGAAAGAAACTTTGCAGTTTCTTAAAGGTAATATAGTCTGCTCTCCTCCTACTTTCAAATTCTGAGCCCAACTGGTTGTTCATTTGTACTATCTGTTCCAAACTTACATAGCGATGACAAACTCTTTAGGGTGCATATCATAATCAGGGCAATAGACATTCATCATCCACTTGGTTTTTCTTACATGGATGGTCAGGCTAAGATCTTCAGTGGTCATAGATCTCTTCCACGAGACTGAAAAGTTCTAGGGCCTGATGCAAACTGCACAATATCATCCACAAATAGGAGCATTTGTTGGACCTCACCCTCTTAAATTTGGATTCCACACTGGATCTCTTCCAACACAGTAAACATCTTTGATGAGCATGTTTCCCTGTTTTATGTTTCATCTGACATTGTTACAGGGTTGTTGAAGTAGGTAATTTCTATTGTTATGTATTTCATTGTATCTTGAATAATTTTGATGTATGGATGGGACGCACCTTGTTGGACAGCCTTTAATGTAGAATTCTGCCTTTCTAGCATAGTAGAAGTTAAAAGATTAGGCAGAGACTTTGAACTCCAGCATCACCATCAGGAGACATCAGAGTGGGACTTTGTCGAAGACAACAAAATGCATTGCTATAAAATGCTGCCAATAACCATGAGAAGGTAACCTTTATCTTTCATCATAAATATTGCTATAAGTAGATTTTTCTCAGTCCCACCCACCTATTTCAGAAACATAAGCTTCAACTAAATTTTTGCCTGTTGATTCAAAAAATAAGACAGAAGAATTATACTCAGGAGAGAATGGATTTTAAGGGCTAGCATCTGGACTACAGCAAAGGATCAATATGACAATATAATAAGAATGTTTTGCCAGATAGCATGAAATGATCCAGGCTTTGTTCACCAAACAGAAATATGAATTGTGTATTGGATAAATGACTACTGATAATGAGTGTTCTTTCCAAAAGCTCTAAATCTCTTTGTGTCATGGACTTTTTTGGAAACCTGGGGAAACCTATAAACTCCTTTTCAGAATAATGTTTTTAATAACTGAAGGAAATGCTAGATTTAAATTAGGGGTCAGTAAAAATAAAGATGTAATTTTTTCATTTTTAAAAGTTTTATTAATATGTTCCATGTTTACATTACACAAACTTCTAGATTACTCCCACTTCTTGAGAGGTGTCTTTTAACAAAGTAAAAAAGTTTAGTAACACTAATAATACAATGACAACATCTGAGAGTGCATACATTTCATATCTGTAGCAGCCTCTCACCTCTCTATTTAAAAAAAAAATTAACAAAATCTATTTTCTCTCCCTCCAATCCTTCACTCCATTGAAAAAAAAAAGAAAAGAAAAACAAATTTCTTGTGACAAATATCCATAGTCAAGCAAAACAAATTCTCTGAATGGTTGTATACACAATACATATATGTATGTTTATACATATGTGTACATGCACATATGGCATACGTATGTCTCATTCTGTACCTTAAATCTGTCATATCTCTGTAACGTCTTGTCATCAGCCCTCTAAAATCATGATTCGTCATCATATTGATCAAAGTTCTTAAAGCTTTCAAAGTTATTTTTATACTATTGTTACTGAATTTTTTTCCCAACCAAATTCACAGAACCCCTGAAATCTATCCATGGACTATCTTGGAATCCATATACCTCAGGTTAAGAGCCCCTAATCTAAAATATGCTGAAATCTAAATGACTATATCCCCCCAAACATCTTCCATGCAAGACTTAAACATGATTTATAATCCTCAGATAATTAGCTCTTAGCAGCTTCCTCTGTGTTGGAAAGGTGAAAAGTATCATCTGCCTTGTCTAACAAATGCCTCAACACAAAGGACAAAGAGAAATGCTTTGCCCAAGGTCAGAAAGTGACTCAAGGGCACATGTGGAAAGCAGGTTTTCTCAGACCAAATGGGGTCTCTCCCCATTAGACCATACCGATAATACAATGAATTGTTAACTGTAGCCAAACAGAAGCATATGCACTTAAGAAACGCACTGTGAAGTGCCTAATGAATTACTCAGGCTAGGTAGCATATGTATAAATCATATTAGAGCATGCTGAATAGTGCATTATCATGCCTCTATTTTACATTACAAAAGTAACTAATGTGAGATGCAAAGTGTACTTTTAATCCATTATTCATTCTTTAAAAGGACTGAACCAAGACCAGTACTGTACTTTATGAACCATGTGAGGTACGGACACCAGCCAGACAGCTCTTCACTTTGTAAAGAAGGCAAGTGGATTTTTAAAAATCCATTTCAGACAGCCCTAAATAATATTTATCAGAACATTATGAGATCAATTGATGCCTGGTTAGGACAGAGTGAATTTTTCCAGACCAAGAATATTCTAAAAACATGAGATCATAGTTTTTGAGCTTGAAACAGTGAGAGAGTTCTTCCACCATCTTTATGCCATGCCTCCTGGTCTATGACTAGACTTGCCCACTGCCACCCTGTGGTTCAATGCTTTTGATTGGTGAGGCTCTCCATAACTAATACAACACTAATCAGCCATGCTAACTGATGCTCTCAGGCTATCATCATGGCATGCTGCTTCAGGCACATGCTCCGCAACTCTTTCCACTTCTAGCTCTGGGAACAATAATCCAATCAATACTCTCATTCCTGGAAAAGATATGTCAATCATCCTCAGGTTCCATTCACCATTCCTGTGACTTCCAAGTTCAGAGCACTTCTCTCCTGACCACCACTTTCTTATGTGTGTTGTCTCCTATTAGAATGTAAATTCCCTGACTTCTTTGTATTTATGTCCCCAGCACTTAGCAGAGTGCCTGGTACACAGTAAGTTCTTCATAAGTAGCTTTTTTCCCATTCCATCTTTCATTCTTTTGATAGAAGAAACTTCTAGGAACTTAGCTCTAGTTTTAAGTTGTTGATGATTTTACTCACAATTTTAGTTTTTATTTCATGGATTAGTTTATGCTAAAGTAAAATTCATTTCTGGGTCCCTTAAACACCTTCTTCTCTTAGTTTAGCTTCATCTGTATTTCATATTCTAAATTTCCTGGATGGCTAACTTAGCTTGGTTCACTCTTCCTCCATGCCTCACTTCCTCTGTGTGTGTATTTGTTTCATATGTATGTCTATGTCTTTCAAAAACCCATGCAAGTAGGTTTCATTTTCAGTCATCTCTCTTTGGATCTTTCCATAAGCTTAGTGTCAGTTTAAGAGAACCAACCCAGAAGATTAGGTTAAAAGGTACTGTGGGAATATAACTAGACAACAGCTCTGACTGTTATTATCACTTTATAGGTTTCATATTCCAGGGTCATTTTGCAAGAAAGTGTTTATTGCCTCATAGGTCCTTTGCCTACAATTAGGAGATACTATCACCAAGTAGCCTTGAAAGTGTTGCTCCAATGGTAATTCTTGAGTATGCCCTTCTGAAACAAAGAACCATACTTCCCATAGGAGTGGTGAACTAAAAGAGAAAGCAACATTTTTTTCCCCATTCAATTATGTGCTCCTTCCCCCCCTACCCCAGCAGGAATTCTTATTAAAATAGCTAAGGATAAACAATGACCCGTATGACTAATTATCACATTTTAAAAGATAGACAATTAGAAAAAGATTCAAAATGCAAAAGCATGACATTTGATAGCTTTCTCATTAATTAGTGATGAATCCAACCCTGATTTTCTGCCCAGATTTAACTGGATGTTTCCTTCAATTTGTTCTGAATCTATCTGTTTCAAGTTAAAAGGCTTTCTCAGGTCTACATATGAGTTTGCCTTAACACACGCCACCTCTGTTTTAAGAGTTTCTACCAGCCTAGTAGCTCAGCTTTCCCGTCCTCTTCATCCATTGACAGAGCAGAAAAAGAAGTCAGAGGGCATCTCTATGCTCTTGGGAACATGAAACTGTATGATGGTCTTTTTCCAATTGGAAGTGAACAATTTCCGCCCAGCTTACAGCAGAGAGAACTCTTCCCTGAGCTTGAAGCTAGAGCTTGTGTAACCCTAATTTTAAAACTGTTGTTCCCATAGAAACAGTACGACAGCTTCCCTTAGCAACGAGGGCAGCTTTTTACAAACTTGATTCACATTGAAAACTGCTTTCTGAAAAAGACTGGAAAAACCAAGCTTACTAAAACAAAATTAAAAAAAAAAAAAACAACATCCAAAACAGAAAATAATATATTTTTGAAATGGAGATCAAAAGGGAAGTATGACAATACCATAATCATGAAAGGACAATCACACTATGACAACTGGGAAGGCAGAAGCATCTGCTAATAACTCAAACAAAGATATCAAACTCTTTTCTACTCTACTGGGATTTAGTATATAAAAACAGGGAAACCTCAAATCTCTGGACTGATGTTACTAAGATGGTCCTACTTAGGTGACAGGTCTTTCCTGACAGCAGGTAGAACAAAAAACCAGGTGTCAGAATTATAGAGCTTCAGGCTAGGAGGGTAGGGGCAGGAAGTCTAGTGTATTCAAGTAGATCTTCTGTACATTCAAATGTGTGTTTCTCCATAGTGAGTGAGTGTGTGTGTGTGTGTGTGTGTGTGTGTGTGTGTGTTTGGAAGGTCTTGTACAACAGGCTGTGCTATAAGCTGCCTGTGTTTTTGGGTACCAAAAACATTGATGGGATTGGGCAATGATGACTGTCTCACAAGGTCTACAACAACAATTTTCTTGACACTCATATTAGAGGCTGCAGGACCATGAAAGTAATACCTATTCTGTGTAGTCTACAACCTTTTCCTTATAATAATAATAATAATAATAATAATAATAATAATAATGATGATGATGATGATAATTCCCATTCCTCCTCCCCCCCTCCCCCGGTAACACTAGAGAGCTTGATTTTATGGTAGTTTTCTGTGGGTGAGGTGGACAGCTACAGAAACTTACAGGAGGTGGTGGCTTAGCTTGTGGAATTACAGGAATACCCCGTACATATAAGGGCCATGGTAAGACCAGACTTTGATCTTCCTAGGTCTGTATGAGTTGATTAAACTCCACAGTGTAGCAACAAGTCTAGTTAGGACAGCATACTGTCCATTATTGGCAAATTGGGTGAACCCTTTACTCTAGAGAAGTCCTTTTTTGGAGTGGTTGTCCTTCCGTTGTTTTTCAGCTGTGTACAACTCTTCATGACAACATTTGAGGTTTTCTTGGCAAAGGTACTGGAGTAGTTTGCTATTTCCTTCTCCAGCTCATTTTACAGAAGAGGAAACTGAGGCAAAAAAGGTTAGGTGACTTGCCCAGGGTTACACAGCCAGTAATTGCCTGAGGCCAGATTTGAACTTAGGGAAATAAGTCTTCCTGACCTCAGGCCCGGCACTCTAACCACTGTGCCACCTAAATCTGGTGGGGTACTATGGTGTTTTAAAGCTGAGTTCCTGATAACTTGAGGTACCTTTGAAGGAAACATGACTCTGCTGTGTAAGATTAGATGTTCAAAAGGGAGAGAGATAACTACTGGCATATCACTGGATTTGGGAAGAGTGAGTTTTCCAAGTTTTCCACTTCAGTTGTGGTTGACAGGGTACTTTCTCTAATGAATAGATTTCTATAGTACAGCTAAACGACTACTAGGAAGACCAGAAGAGAAAGTAAGCTCAGGATTGAAAGGATTGAAAGAGGGAGGGGCAGATAGAAAAACAGAACCCTGAGTAATCAGAACTTGAGGGTCAAATAACAGTGACAGACTTCTCAAGAGAGGCAATATCAGGTATGGTATGGCCTATGCTTCAGATGTGGAGTTCTTGATTATCTTGCCCAGAAACATGTTTGGTCCTAAGATTAGGGAAGGAAAAAAGAGCCTTTGGGAAGATATGAGGGAGTTTGGAATACATCACGAGGAATGAACCAGATACCTTAGCCATCTAAGGCATAGCCAGACTAGGCCATCTAGGCCCACATGTTTGTGTGGTAGCCCTGACCATCTAGCACAATGGTTCAAGCAGTACTATTCCTTTCTTGATAGGAGATCAAGGCAATACACACATAGACATACATACATGCATATCAATGAGGCTCAGAGAGGTGGGGCCAAGAGCCCTGCCATGATTGCTGAAGTAGCCCAATTATAAAGCCACTTATGGGAAGAACTATACAATTGTGGGAGGAAAATACAATGAGATGGATTAGAAAGTGGTTGAAGGCCTGACCTAAAGAGTGAATTGAGTGATGGGCCTGAAGTCAGGGAAGTTTGTTGTTATTCAGTCATTTTTTTCAGTCGGGTCCAACTCTCAGTGGCCCATTTGGGTTTTTTTGGCAAAGATACTGGAGTGGTTTGCCACTTCCATCTCCAGTTAATTTACAGATGAAAAACTGAGACAAACAGTGTTTAGTGACTTGCCCAGGGTCACGCAGCTAGTAAGTGTCTGAGGGCATATTTGAACTCAAATATGAGAACATATTTGAAGATGAGACTTCCTAATTTTAGGCCTGGCCATTATCTATCCATATCTCTATCCACTTCACCACCTACCTGCCCAAAGTCAGGAAGAACTGAGTCCAAATTCTGCCTCAGATACTTACTAGCTGTGTGACCCTGCACAAGTCATTTAACCCATTTGTCTCAGTTTCCTCATCAGTAAAATGATAATAATAGCCCCTATCTCCCAGGGTTATTGTGAGGTTCAAATGAGATAATAATTGTAAAACACTTAGCATAGTGCCTAGTACATAGTAAACACTATATAAATATTAGCTATTTATGATGATGATGATGATGATTCTTTTTGTGCATGGGTTTGACTATATGGAAACTCTGTGTTTCCAGGATTATAAATAGTTATTAATTGTTCTATGCCACCTTTAAAGAGTTATGCTGAGATCTGTGCTTGATTTTGTTCAGGTTAATATTTTTGTCAGGGATTTGGATAAAGGCATTCACTGATGACACAGAGGGGGAACAACTCTTACAGTGGAAGACAGTCAGGGTTCAAAGTGATCTTGACAGCTTTGAACATTGAGCAAAGTCTAATAAGATAAAACAAGAATAAATGTACCTCCTTATACTTTGTTTCAAAAAAAAATCAAAATCCTCAGTACAAAATAGGGGTTGAATGATTACATGACAATTTCTGGATAACCTGGAAGCTCATCATGAGTCAACAGTTCAAAGCTGTCAGGATCATTTTGAACCTTGACTGTCTCCCATTGAATGGGTCTCAAGACAACTCCTTATGAGTTTTGGTTAAAAGGACTGGGTGTGTTTAACCTGGAAAAGTGAAGACTAGGGCTAGCTTGATGGGAGGGAAAGACAGCTGATAGCTATCATCAAGTATCTGAAGGATTGTCACATAGAAAAGGGATTAGATCTTTGTCACCAGAGGGGGAACTAGAAGCAATAAGTGAAAATTATAAAGAGGCAAACTTAGTTTTGACTATAGGGGAAAACATCCTAATGATTAGGGATCTACAAATGTGGGATCAGCTGCCTTGTTCCTTTTCACGAGATGTCTTCCAAAAAAAAAGCTGGATGGCCACTGTCAGGAATGCTGTACAAGAGATTATTATTCTTGTACAAGTTGAAGAAGATGGTGTTTGAGATCCCACCTGTTATATTCTGTGCTACTGCCTCAAAACCTCAAAGCACAAGATGGCAGGGGAAGTAATTGGAGTGATCATTAGTAAAAATCATCCCTTTCAAGACAAGGCAAGAAGGAAGGTCTGCAGGTAGAAAGTGCTGACCATGCTTTTGGTTACTCCAAACAGCTGGTACCCAGCAAACAACATCCTGGTGCAGACCTCGCAAATTTAAGGCTATTTTCCCTGGATGCATGCAAGAAGGTTCATTACCAGTAGTTTGGCTACTAAATAACATATTCTTTGGCTTTACCAACCCATGAAAGGAAAAAAAAAAGATTCAGCCTTCAGTCTTCTATAGTCTCTTTTGTTTCTGTAATTACAGTGGTGGAAGGACAGTGTGCTAAATAAAAATCACTTAGTTTTTATATCATCTATAAATGTTAACTTATCCTATAAATACTCTAAACGTTAGATCTTTTATCAAATGACCAACAAATTGACATACTGTTGGAAGAACTGAATCACATCATAGATCTAAGATTTAGAGCTGAAAGGAACCTTAGAGACTATGTAAGCTAACCTCCTTGTTTTACAGATGAGGCAACTGAGGCACAGTGTGGTTAAGGGACTTGCTTAAGCTCACATAGGTAGTAAGTGGCAGAGCCAATATTCAAACCCAAGTCTTCTGACACTAAATCTTGTACTCTTTCCACTTCATCACCTTGCCTCTCATGTCCTCTAAGTCACCTTTTCTCTAGGCTAACAACTCCTAGTTCCTTCAATTAATCTTCATACGGCACAATCCCCATTCCATATGTACATGTTTCATCCCTCTTCTAAATTATGAGGCCTTTCAGGAAATTTAAGTAATTTTGTCTTTGTATCCTAGCTCTTAACAGGGTATTCTACACATACCCTGTTAGCTAATTAATAAATCTTTCTTAAATTAAATTGTTTAAATGCCCTCTTTCTCTATAATAGTAGGACTACCTTAGATCATCACTGACTTAAGGACTGACACCACCAGGAGATGCTTAGGACCTGTAACCTGGGGTTACAGGATAAGGGACATAGCTTGAGTTCCCTGT
Source organism: Vombatus ursinus (assembly GCF_900497805.2). Taxonomy (NCBI): domain Eukaryota; kingdom Metazoa; phylum Chordata; class Mammalia; order Diprotodontia; family Vombatidae; genus Vombatus; species Vombatus ursinus. The sequence goes on along the minus strand of NW_020940360.1, from coordinate 13,750,752 downwards.
CTCCCAGATCAGAACATGAGCAATAGGGAAATACAAGGGGGAAAAAGACTAAAACCACCTAAGATCTCAGGAGGAAGAAAAGTTGGTAAAAATCCATAGCACAAGAAGATAAATCAACAGTGGAGATGTTCAAACAGAAGGGAAGATGGCTACCAAGATTCCTAAACGACTGAAAATATTTCTAAATAAATATTGCAAGACAAAGGAAAAGGAGCCAACTCCTGAGGACACAGAAGTCTCTATGGATTCCCAGGAGAGCATGATACTACAGCACAATGTTCCCAAATGGTTCAAAAGAGAAACGAGAACCAAGCTAGATGAAACTAAAAGGAACCAAATGGTAGAATTTGGGGCTGAAGAATAGAAATACTTAGGCAGTTGTGAGGATCAAATGTGATGATAAATGTAAAGTGCTTTACATCCTCAAAGAACTATATAAATGTTAGCTCTTATTGTTGTTGTTATAAGCCCCTCATGGGGTTCTCCAGGGACTGCTGCTGGTGCTTCCTCTCCACTTCCCTAAAAGCACATTAGAAATCTCTCAGTTTCCTTCTATGGGCTTCTTGCCCTACCCTACCTCCCACCTCATCCCAGGTATAAAAGTTACAGCTTTACCATTAACCAAAATGTGTATTTTTCTGTACCCTATCTTCATGGGAGCAATGAAAGTGTTTCCAGGAGCAAATAAATGATTTCATGAATGGGTTCTTTTACATGCTGGAAAAAATTTGGCTCAAGTGTTCTTTCCATTTTCCTAGGCTCCGAGTACAGCCCAGAAGAGTTGGAGTGCTTACTGACAGGTAAGTACTTAGTGTGTAAGCTTAAGCTCTTAGGACTTAACATAAACCCTAGATTTCCATGGTCATCAATTCCCTTTACAAAGGACTGTCTCCATAGGATTTATTACTTTTGTTCTTCCTTCAGTTATGACTAGGAGCTGAAAGCTAAACTAGTGGGGTGAAGGGGGAGGCACTGAAAATGGTCTGGTTATCTTAAGTTAAAAATATTTTGAGCACCTTGATAAACACTACCTTCCACTCCTCTCTCCCTCCATTCCCCTAACCAAAACATGCTGGAGTTAGGTGTGGACACAGCCTAACTACAGACAGGTATGTTGCTCAACATGACAAAGTATTTTAGGCATGAATTTCCATAAATTATACCTGTAATTACCTTCTTCTGTCCTACTATAGGTTAGAAAATCTATATCTATCTACAAAGGGCACTGTTCACATGAGCAGACATCTTTTCATGACAAAGACCCTTTAAAACAGATCTCGGAGCCCAGCTTAAATCCCAAGGGCAGGAAAAATCAGAAATTCCTTTATTTGCTGTGCACTTGGTGATGTCAGAGTCTCAGTGTATTGGAAAATAATTCATAAGGACAAGACTTTGTTATTTCAAGTCCCTTAGAATTAAGTTGAAGTCTTGTTTTTAATTTCATTTCCTTTTTTTTAATGCTTGTTATTCACATTTCTATAAATTACACTTAAATTTGAGTACAGCGATATGAGGCCTGCCTCTTTGCATGGTCGCTCACTAGATAAAATATAAATGTATCATAAACAAAGCAGCGGCAGCCCAACCAGCCTGGCATAGCCGATTAAGTCTGACTGAAGAGGAATCAAAGGGACGAGACAAATGACTTTAGTGTCTCTTCCATTTAGAATTATGGAAGGGATTGTCAAAACTTTTGCACCAGAATCTATTTCCTACTTTGGGAAAAAATGACAAGAATTTGGGCAATATTTTAAGTAAAAACCATTAGAAAGATAGAAGAATGCTATGAACTGAGCAAAAGATCCAAAGCAGAACAGGCTCTGGTTTCCAGTTTAGCATCTTTGTGATACTTTGCAAGACATAAACTTGTCCCACATTGGTTTCCACATCTATGAAATGGAAATGATAATGATGACGGTAACAGTAATAATATAATTCACTTACTATGAGAGATATGTAGTTACATGAATGAAATTTGGATAAATCATATAAGTATATTAGAAATGCAATAAAAGAAACTCTGATGTATTAAAAAAAACTGATGAATTCTTTTTGTGTTGTTGTTCACATAACTCATCATTTCTCTTATTTGTACAAAGTAGTGAATAATCCTACCCTGGCTGAGAAAAAAAAATGGTGGTTTAGGGTTTAAACAAGTCTATTGATCCTGAAGCATCTAAGCATCTATTTTGAAGGCTTGGGACTAATAGCTTTAGCCCTAGCATCTTCGGGTTTGGCTGTCTTTGGGTTAGTGGACTCAGCAGGCTTGGAGTTAGTAGGCTTGGCAGCCTTGGAATTACTGGGTTTTGTGACCTTAGAATCAGACTTGGTAACCTTGGCTTTGTACTTGGCTGCCTTGAGATCAGACTTGGTGGTCTTGGAATCAGACTTGGTGACCTTGGTGTCGAACTTGATGGCCTTGGAGACATAGGTGTAAGACTTAGTGACCTTGGGGTCAGTGGACTTGGCAACCTTGGAGTCAACGGTTCTGCCAACCCTGGAGTCAGGTTTCCTGGGGCATGGGTGTTTGGTGGCCATCTTGAGGTTGGCACTCTGGCCATTTGGCCTGGGGGGATCTTGGGCCTGAGGAGTTTGGCCTTAGAGGCCTTGGTGCTCAGGGACTTGATGGCCTCTGTTCAGGCCTTAATAGCTTTGGTGTCGTTGGACTAAATCTTCTTAAGCCCTTTATTTTATGTTTTCTGGCAAAGCACATGTTTCTCAGAAACTTAGGGTCATATCTCTATGAACTAGGTTTTTTGGTGCCATTTCTGAGCCATTTGCATGATTGGTTGTAGATGATGTGATTCTTACATTTAACAATCTGTACAATAGAAGAGGCTAAAAATGAGAGATAGAAAATTACAAATTATTTTTAAAGTAAATTTGCTTTGTAATGTGAATAACTGCTTCACCTTACTAATTTGCTTTAAGTTCAAATTATTTTATATCAGATTTCCATAAAGTAGGACATGCTTAGTGGAATAATAACAATACAAGTAGGGAATTAATCTTATTAATATAATACATTACTTTTTTGGTTGGTGTGGTGGGTTCAAACCTATTTTAGCAATGGGGGTGGGAGAATTCCTAATGTACAAACTCCCTCCACTCATGCCAGTTGGCAACTCTTGTGTAATATATAGTATTAGAGTGTGGTTTAGGACACTGAAAGATTAAGTGACTTGTCCAAGGTCATGTAACTAGCCTGTATCAGAGGTAAGATTTGACTCCATAGCTAGTGTTCTATCCACTATATTACTTTACCTCTGTTACATAGAATAATTAATAAAGTTAGCTTAAGCACTTTATAAATAAGGCCTTATGTTAATTTTATGTGATCTCCAAGAAGGGAAGCAACATGTTACAGAAAAAATGCATGCTGGATGGGAAGATATTGGAACTGGGACCAAATCCCAGCTTTGCTGCTTACTACTTGTATAACCCTCTACAAGCTACTAAATCTCCCTCCATCTCAGTTTTCTTATCTGTAAAAATGAAGTGGTTCAACTAGATGATCACTGAGGTCCCTTCCACTCAAAATCTTTGATCCTGTAAATCACTTCTGGGAATCAATTTCCTCATCTTTTAAATGAAAAATACCTAATTCAAAGTGGAAAAGATCCCCTTTCCTTACTCCTTCCTCCCAAGCTCCCATCTAGAAGCTGATAGGCGAGCTTGATGGATGACCATTGGATCTTATTCTCTTTCCACTTCCTATTCCCTCTGCCCCCATCCATACAAATCACACCTTGTTCTCTATCTTTCACTTTGGAAGAAGCAGCAGCTCCACTTTTCTGGAGGTGCAAAGAATGGAGATAGGTGCTCCCACTTCAGAACTACTTGGTTACCCTCCCTATTTTTATGCAATGCATTGGCCCCTTGCAGGGTCTGACTATCCACAAGTGATGGGCAAGCCATATGTTTGAGAGATTAGGAAATGTCTTTGGGCCCAGACTCCCTATTCCACAATGGGAGTCAGGGTCTGAAGTCAGATTAGTCAAAAAGAATGCACTAGGGGCCGCAGTCAAATCACCAGCCTATGCTGGCCTTTTGTCCTAGAGATAAGCATCAGGAAAGTGTTAACGTTCTCTCTAATTTCTGTTCTACATGATTGCTCTACATGAGCAACAAATTATAAATTCAATTCAATTAAGCAGGCATTTCCTAAGCACTTCTTTTGTCAGGCACAGTGCTAGGCACTACACATATGCAGTGAGGCTGCATGGGGGCATCAATGTGTGACTTGAAAGGAAGCAGAATAGACATCTCTAGCCTCTTCTCCCCCATCCTTTATTCAAGGGACTCCCGCCAAAAGGTGAAGCAGGAGGTTGGGGCCAGAAGTTTGACCACTCTGCTCTCCTTAAAGAGAGGGAATACTGGACTAGAATTATTTCTATCTGCTCCTTTACATATTGTTAGTCTAGGGAATGCAGTTTTCAGGTTCAAGCAAAATTTCTGATCATTGTTCATTAAGGGGGAAAGGAAGAACTCTCAAGCTCCATAGCCAAGATTTGACTCCCCATTGAATACCACAAAAAAGCACAAAAAATACTTTTAGCAAAAAAAAAAATTATCCAAATTGGTAGCAAAACAGAAATAAGAAAAAGTACACAAAGGAGAATATATACCAGATAATACAGAGTGAAGGAGTTTTCCCATTGGGGGAGAGACAGAGAGACAGAGAGAGAAAGGGAGAGAGAGAGAGAGAGAGACAGAGACAGAGACAGAGACAGAGACAGACAGAGAGAGAGAGAGAGAGAGGCAGAGACAGAGACAGAGACAGAGAATGTCTTTGATTTTATCCAAGGGAAAATTCCTCAAAGTCTCCAGTGTAGCAATCTGGGGACAGGAACATGATGGAGACTGCTAGCTCCTCTCATGTCAGCTTCTTCCCAGAGTCTTATTCCCCCTTTAGTAATCTGAAGTGGGAATGGCATCATCCATCTTCTCTCTCAAAGCTGGAAGCCAGAAGCACCTAAAGTGGCTGCAGAGTCTGAAGAAGACTCAAGAGATAAGAACTCTTTTCTCTTCCACTTTCATCTACTTTGCCCAGCCCCTTATAGCGTCGCAGGTCACTGATCTCCACCAATGAGGAAAGAATCCCATACTGATGTGCTTTGGGATTTGGGTTACACATACAAATATAGAAATAAAATAGCAGTTCCTGCCCCTAAGGAGCTTAGATTCTGTTGGGGGAAACAAAGTCAGTCAACAAGCATTTATTATATGCTTACTATGTGCCAAGCACTGTACTAAACACTGGGGAAACAAAGAAGGGCAAAAAACAATCTCTGTAGACTCTCAAGAAGTGTTTATTCAAATGGGAGGAGACAATGTATAAATATCTAGGTATATATTACACATATAGAGTATATGAAGGTAATAAGAAAGGGGAAGACATTAGTAGCTGGGTGGGGGGGATGTGGACAAAGAATAGATAGGTATATAGAAAATACCTATCAATCAACCAATCAATCAACAAGTATTTATTAAGTGCCTATTCTGTTCCAAGAACTGTGCTAGACAACAGGGATATAAAGACAAAAAAAATGAATGAATGAAGGAGTGAAAGTATTTGTCAAGCTCTTGTAAGCAGCTGAGGAGGTTACAAATACCAAATGGGAGAAAGTCCTTGCCTTCCAAGAGCTTACTCTCTATAGGAGAAGACAACATATACAGTAGCTAACAAGTGAATTATGATCTGAGAAGTCACAAAGATGGTGAATGGAACAATAGGGCAGTCAGCTGACCTATCCTTTCCAGAGGTAATAATAATGTTGATTTGGATAAGATCAGGCTGCATGGTCCTAGGAAATTCAGAGCCCAATGGCTGGGTCTCTAGAGGCTGAATTTAGAAAACAGATCCACAGTAGCAACAACTGCAGCTGGAAGGCAGAAAATTAAGTAGTCCCTGGCCCTCAAGAGGCTTATATACATACATACATATTATGCATACATACACGCATACAAAGTAAATACCAAAAAATTTTGTGGTGGGACAAATGAGCCATGGATCACAGTTCAAATCACAGCTTCCAACCTTCTGAAACTCTACACATTAGAGATTTATTTAGAAGTTTCAGAAAGTTGGGGTGGGCAGTTTTGGGGGAGCAGGAGCATAGGCATGTATACAGGGTGTGCTGCATGTGACCAGGAACACCTAATGTCTCAAAAGAAAACTGGCATTACGTGTCTCAGTTTTGAAGTTTATATTATAAAAGTAAAGCTAAAATTTTATTCCTAACTCTAAGACACATAGAGACTCGTGAGTGCAAGAAAGAAAGATAGGGAAACAAGAACAAACTTCTATGAGAGAATACAGACCGATACTCAAAGAGGGAGAGCTTTAGGAAATTTTGCTTTTTGAATGAAATGGCATTTGTTTGATTTGTGAGCCCTCCAAAATAAACTAATCATGACTGCTTAAACATAAAGGTAGTGCTAGTATAGTACCTAAGCTGCCCCAGTTTGTAGGCACTAGCCTCTGGTGTCCTTGGGTGAGGTGCTCAGGCAAGCTTCTATCTCCACAAAGCTGTGATTTTCTGCTGCTTTTGTACCTTAGCCACACTCTTTTTTTCTGGGCATATCTGCCATGCTGTTCTCTCCTGGGCCTCTCTGCTCCTACTCTTTGGTACCATTAACTGGTCTTCAGATGAAGTATTTATAGCTTCACAGGTAGAGAGATCTTCCACCTCTTTAGCGCATAACCCAAAGAATGTCCTTAATTCTTATGTGATATAGGCCAGCTAGTTAGTGAAACCCTTAGGGATTTTCAAGTCTGTCTTCAAAAAATGTTTTTTAATTAAACAGATGACATTTATATAATATGTTAAGGTTTATACAGTACTTTACAAATATTATCTTCTTTTAATTCACAATTACTTTAAGAGGTTTTTACACATGAGGAAAATAAAGCAGAGAGAAGTTAAGTTACTTGTCCAGTGTCACACATCCAGTAAGTATCTGAGGCCATATTTGAACTCAGTTCCTCCTGACTCTAGGTTCAGCGTGATATCCACTGTACCACTTAACTGACCTTTTACCTCCTTGGTTACTTGTTTTAGCCATTTGGCCTCTTAATTTTTATCTTATGGTCAGACAATTTCTTTTAATTACTGTCATATCTTGGTCATAACAAATAATTTCTAAGGGTTCCAGTTAACAAAATTGCTATGAAGCTAGGTAACACTGTGAGTGAGAATGCTCTTTCCAACCTCACATGATGAGTTCTATGCAAATCACAGGCAGCTAAGCTGGGTGGACAAAACCAAAAAGACTAGTGACCTTTACCCTACTTACCCTTAGCAACCACATTTCTGCCTTTCTCCACAAGTGACACATTGGTATTGAAGAAAAGGAAAGCTATAAGTCTCAAAATGGAAAAAAGATACCCTTAAGAACCAGTGGCATCAGCCTCAATGAGGTCATTGCAATAGGGAAAGATTCCCTTTCACAGAAGGCTCCACTTACCTCCTCCTCCTCCTCCTCAAATTAAATCTGCTTTTCCTCCATCATCAAGAAATAACTTTTAAAATACATTTCTTCTTCAATTTTCTTTAAATCCTTGTTTCAATCATTATTATTACAATATGTTGGAAAAGTGGAGTCTCCAACTTGACTTGGAACTAATCCAATTTGGGTTTTAGCTGTGTGACCCTGAGCTGGCAATTTAACCAGTTTGAGCCTGCTTCCTCCTCTGTAAAAGTAGATACCACCTGCACAACTTACCACACAGTATTACTGGAAAGAAAGCACTTTGGAAATGTTAAAACAACATAAAAATAAAACATGAACTATCATTATTATTGTTATCACAATACTTAACTTTTAAAAAAGGTTTTTAATATGTTTTATCTACTTAAATGCATTTCAAATTTTAAAAGATAAGGGTGATTCACAGTTTTCCTTGATTTTTTTTTTTATTACAAAAGTATAGTATTCTAGCTGCACTATGGTTTAAGTAGACTTTTGTGGGCTGACTTGGAAGTATAATCATCACTTTTAATATATCTATGGAGAAAAATGTATTCTGAGTTTCAAACAGCCAACTTGTGAATTAATTTTTGGAAAGACAACTCTTTTGAAAGTTAAGAACTAGCTATATAAAATTCTCCTTTCCTTTTCCTTCTCTTCCATCTCTTTCTCTAGCTTTCTCTTTCTCTTCCTCCTTTTTGTCTTTTTCTTCCTCTTTCTCTTCCTTTCTTTCTCTATCTCTTCCTCCTCATAATTAATTGAGAAGATGGGAAACAACTTACTAACAATTTCTGGATATTCAGGGAGAGGATCATAAGAATACCAAGCTAGAAAGGCCAAGTCTCAGTTAACTGAGCACTTCTGAGGTGCCCTCACAAATAGGGCGAATAAAGATGGCAATCTTTACCAACTACCTGCTAGATATTCCAAACCGGATGCCCTAAAGATGTCTTAAACTCACTGTGTCCAAAATAGAATCCTTTATCTTTCCTCACAAACTCACTCCTTTTCTAAATTTCCTTACTCCTGTTGAGGGTACCACAGCCTTTCTGGTTACCTAGGACCATAACACTGAAGTTAACCTCTATTCTTCACTCTCACTCAATTCCCATATTGAATCAGTCACCAAATTCTGTTTGTCTCTCCACAATATTTCTAGCTATTCCCCCATCTCAGCTCTGCCTCTGCACAATACCAAGCTTAACATATACTTTTGCCACAGAAAAAATGGATGACAATAAATTTTAAAAGTATCCAAACAAAAACTCATATAATGTTAATGAAACACAAGGCTCATCACCCCACGGCAGCTATAGGACATAAATGCTTCCTTGTCCTCAAAGATGAAGGGGATTGATTGCTGTTTCCAGAGTATATAAGAAACAGGTTAAAAATTTACAGAAATACTTTGAGATCTCACCTCACCAAGGTTACCAACAGTTATACACTATTGCCTTTTTCAAATATAACCCAAAAGTGGTTTATCTCTAAAAGTAGCCTATGAAATGAAAAATTAAGATTCAAAATGCAATCAAAAGGTGTTCTATGGACAACACCCACATGAGCTTAACTAATGATATATCTCCAAAGAGGCATTAAGCAAATGGCTGGGTCATGCTGGTTTGTTTGGAGAAATGGAAGATTTTATGATAGCAATTCATGATCAAGTAATTACCATCAGAAATTATAGAAATGTTATTCTAAACCACCTTGAACTTACTGATCAGTGCAAATTATGTGATGAATTGGTGGAAACTATGTAAGATATTATTACAGAAAATAAAAATTTATCATCTACCACATACTTAGAAAGACATGATCAACTGACTGGAGAGATATATAGAAGCTTTCAATCCTTTATAAACTAACAAATGATAAATCCTCATACAACAAATATAATCCCCAACTGTGACATCACTATAGGTAGACCTGTCACAATTCTCTGAACTTAACATTGACCCATAAAAATTTAAGAGCAATGTTTTAATTGATATCACCTCCTTATACTCATAATCTACAAAGTATGTGGAATGACAAGCTTTAAAAATATAGAGGCCCATGAGAAAAGGATAAAAACCATATGGAAAGAGGATGTAGTATGTATTGTCCTTTGTCATCCTATCTGTTATGAGAGTTGTTCTGAAGATATTTTCAGTGCTTCCACAGAAAATATTTATGACTCAAAACTCTAGTTGAATTACAAAAGGTACCTTACAATAATCTGTATAGCATTAAGTATAAAGGATAATGGCAAGATAGAGACCTATTGAAGCACCATTTCTAGGTAAACTACATCAAAATAAGAGATGATAAGAATAAGGTAAATAATCATCATCATCATCATCATAGACTCTAAAAGAAATGTAGAGGATAGGGAACCAGCTTCAGAGTCAAGAAGGCATAAGTTCAATTCCCACTTCTGCAAATTGGTAGGAGGCAGCTCTCTGACTGTAAGATACATTTGATGATGTGCATTTATGGAGGGAGTTTCCTCTTCAGGAATTTCCTATGCTGATAAAAATCACAGGTTTAGAACAAAAAAACTGTCTAAAATTTTTTCAGGAACTAAATAAGTACTAACAGAAGTCTTAATTACTACCAATAAAATGGGTTACTATGGTTTTCTAAATGAGAGCTATATAGTTCCACTCATTTGCAACAGTGTTTTGTTACAAAATAAGCCAGAACTCAAGAGATCCTTCATGGTACATGATTTCATTAGTAAGACTCAAAGCTGATTCATTTCCCCCTTAATATAACTAAGTCCACACTTACAAAAAATTAATATCTATTTTGGAATGATATATACATTGTTCATTCTCATTCTCCTAAACCTCCAGTAGATACTACCACAAATTCTATGACAGAAACAGCATCAATTATCCTTGGGTTGCTTTTTAAAAAAAATGATTTCTGCTAATTTCATAGACTCCTTGTTGGAATTCAGAACCTTAATGACAACATAGCAGAAGGTTTATATTCTGTAACATGTCCCACAATAGAAACATAGGTGTCATGGTTCATATTACTCTATAGATACATACAAATGCCTTTTATGTTCATAATGAATTTGCTGGAAAATGTTTTTTGAATATTCAGTATATATGGTTTAAAAAATAAGTCTGCTTCCATGGAATATAACTAATTTCAGGGTGTCTAGTTTTATCTTCCTGATGAAATCTTTCATTCACTCCACTGACCCTACCTTCACGACAAAGTAAAGAATACCTTGTTTTTCTGAATATGGGGAGGTTTCCTTGCTTCCATGGAGCTTACAGTCTTGTAGGGAGATCTGATACACACACATATAGATATGTGGCAGGTGTGATCAGGAGAAGCCCTGTTCAATTAAATGTCTGGCCCCACCCCCTCCATCAGAAGAAAAGAGATGCTGGCTTCTTATTAAGGAACACATACCTTGCTGGGTAGACACAGTGAAATTCCTGATCAGTCCTCAATGACTACAGCTGTATTGAAGATGTTTAGTGATTCAAAGTCACAGGGAACAAACATGTGAGAAACCCCCATGCCTTGTGGCCTATAAGAATGAGACATGGCAGTATCACTACTTTTGGTAATCGAGCATTTTTCCTCCCTTAGAGTCTTATACCAGAGCGTAGCAAGGAGAGGGTATTCCTAACTTGTCCCTCAGCAACAATGGTGATTTACAGCATATGCATATGGTAGTAGGAGACATGTGCTTGCCCGGGTGAACCTGCGACTGGAGTCACTAGAACTCTCAGTTATTTCTGCCTTTTGATTTCCTGTTTTCTTTTATGAGCACTGGTCAGTGACTAGTGCTCCAGAAAATTTTGTTTCCAGTTTTGAGGGTTACTTCATGAGTAATCCTTAGTTTAGAAATTCTTGAATTCTAGAGTTGAGGGCTGGCTAACAATAGGGAAAATATTTCCTTAGTAGTATGCTTTTTGAAAGAGAAAAGGACCTATTTGAACAAAAAATATTTATAGCAGTTCTTTTTGTGGTGGCTAAGAATTGGAAATTGAAAGGATGTGCATCAATTGGGGAATGGCTAAACAAGCTGTGGTATATTATTGTAATGGAATATTATTGTGCTATAAGAAATGACAAGCAGAATGATTTCAGAAAAACCTGGAAAGACTTACATGAACTGATACATAGCGAAGTGAACAAAACCAGGAGGACGTTGTACACAGTAACAGCAACATTGTTCGATGAAGAACTATGAATGACTTAGCTATTTTCAGCAATACAATGATCTAAGACAATCCCAAAGGACTAATGATGAAACATACTAACCACCTCCAAAGAAAGAACTGATATTGTTTGAATACACACTGAAGTATACTATTTTTTCACTTTCTTTCATTCTTTTTCTTCTGAGTTTTCTTGCACAAAGTGACTAATGTGGAAATGGTTTACATAATTGTACATGTATAACCTATTTACCATCTCAAAGAGGGGGAGGGGAAAGAGGGAGGGATAGAATTTGGAACTCAAAACTTTAAAAAATGTTAAAAATTGTTTTAGCATGTAATTGGGGAAAATTATACATACATACATACATATACATGGATGTGTGTATATACTATATACACATATACATACACACACACACACACACACACACACACATATATATATATATATGTTATGCTTTTTGGAGGAGAAAATATTTAATAGACCTAACCTGCTGATAGAGTATTAAAATGATGTTATGAGGGGCCAGGAGATCTGGATCTTGCCAACCTTACATGATAATTGCTGAGTCTTTTGGAAATTGCAAGTCGAAGGTAAATAAGAAATACTGTTCAGCAGTCCCACAAAGAATCCTAAGGGAAGCATTATAAATATAATGGACTCTTTGAGTTTCTTATGTGTCTGCATGTTGATGTACATCTTGGAGTCTCATATAGTTTGGTGCTGAAGGAAGCAAAATGTTATTCCATATCCAATACACATATTGTACACTGAATACCTATGAGGGAGGAGATCCTGTTACCCATGTGGGGTGCTCTATACCCCTATCTCAATAATTATGGAGAGAGGAAAACTTCTTGATTGAATCAATCAATCAGAGGTATGAACTGAGTGTGTACAAGCCCTATTTCTATTGAATCAATCAGATCTAAGTTTTTAATCATTTAGAAAGAGTAAAGGTCATTGTATTAAATGAAATTATGTGTATTGGCACTGGTTGTGAAATCACAACCTGTGGGGCTTATATAAAAAGTAAATGGTTCTGAATTGAGTATTTGGCAGCTTAGTGAAGAGAGAGCAGTTCCAGCCAAGATACTGAGAAGGAATTGCTTGGGGGTGAGGGTAGGGAATGTGAAGATTTTCTATTATCTCCCACCTCCCTTGACCATAGGAAGGAAACCCTTGTGACCTTCAAAATATCTAGATTTTGGACTTCCCATCAGCATCCTAGCAATGTCGCTAGAAGAGCTAATGGCAATATCTGCATTGGGAGACAAGAACAAGCTAGGCACACAAAGGAAAGGCCACTTCAGGTCTGGAAAAGGAACGCAGTCAAAAGTTATACTACATCTAAGGGGCACTTCTTCAGGGTCTAATAAAAGAAAGAAAAGGAATGCCAGCAGAAGGACTTCCAGGAACTGTGAGCTACCCCCATTACTACATCATATGGCTTAAACTTGAGTCCACTTTTCCTTGGGCTCTATGGTATTTGTGAGTATGCCCTGACTGGGGACAGAGAGATGTTTTGTACCAATTGTACTCACAGTATATATGCTACCTTAGTAAATATCAATTTCTAGAAATCTAAATAAATCAGATTGATTAATTCAAGATCATTTGTTAATCATTGGGGGATGCATACCCATGGGGGCTCAAGAACTACAGTACTAGGTGCAGCTAGGTGGTGCAGTGGATAGAACACTGGCCCTGGAGTCAGGAGGACCTGAGTTCAAATCTGGCCTCAGACACTGGACACTTACTAGCCGTGTGACCCTGGGCAAATCACTTAACCCCATTGCCTAACCAAAAGAAGAAGAAAAAGAAAAAAGAACTATAATACTAGAAAACCACCCCTAGCCCTACAGGATCCCCTAGAAGAAGTAGCAGCTGTCCTCTGGGAACTCAATCTTCCAATTTAAGTGGGGACTGAGAGAGTAAACCCCAGAGCAAACTCCACATTTGGGGAGACTCTAGGCATGAAGCATACTTAAGCTTCATTTTAGAGATTTTTCCTAAAGGAATCCTGGTGGGATCAGCAATGAACCAGAGAGTGATTTTGACCCTTTATAGTCCAGGACCCTCAGGATTAAATTTGAGTTAATATGAGCCCAGAGTCTTTTGTGGGGTCCTCTAGACCACAAAGAATATGCCCTGAGGCACATCAATTCACGTTCTTTTTTCACTTTTGCTCACCCAGGAACCACACAATTCCCTCTCGCCCATGCCAACGCTGATATAAGCTTGTTCCCACAGCCTTCACTATTGCAGAGTAACAAACTTTGTAGTTTTCTCACAACGCTCACCAATACCAAGAACATAATTTAATTAGCCAGGTAGTCTGCTCATTTTGTTGCCATCAAGTCGCTCTCCACCCACTCCATCCTCCAAATGGAATAGCACAAAGCAACCTTCAGAACCAAAATTGTCCCAAGTGCATTTTAGGGGATTAATTTAACCCCATCAGAGCTCACTGAAGGTAATATGGTATCATCATTTGGCTACTGAAATTCAAGTCCTCGGGAAAGCAGGGGCAAAACTAACGAGGAGGAAGAGGAGAATACACACACACACCTAACCAGCTTTGGATACTCTAATATTTTTACCATAAAACAACTGGACATCTAGTTAACAGAAGATCAGTTGATTTCCGTTGCATACTATTTGCGTAAAGTAAAACTACATTGACAATACATATGTAGCCATATTTTCCCAAAGCCTAGATGTTCCTAGAGTAAAATAATGGGTTTCTTGGGAAGTTGTTTTAACTTTTTCAGACCTTCATAACTGTTTCATTCTCCAAAAGGATGAGCCAGTGGCCAGTGGCCTGAATGAGTGAATACCTCTTCCCAAAATGCTCAGCTTCTACTCCAAAAATAAGTAACCTAATCACTGGAGAAGACAACTCAATAACTTTCTTTGAACAATTAGCATGGATCAAGTCAATGCATACTATGGAAACCATTCCACTGTCAGCAGGGACAGGGCCAACAGTACCTATTAAAATGAGGTTATGAAACAAAAATTAGAGGAGCAATGATCAATATTCAAAGGGCAATAACTCAGCCATTTAAATAAATGCATGGGATTTGTTAAAATCATGAAATGGTGCTATTCCCCAGATCTGTTTTTCTTCTATCAACATGTAAATGATGATGTTAATAAGATTGAGTTAATGTTTGTAAGGCATTTTTAAAATATTCATTCATTTATTCAACCAATTTATCATCTTATTTTTATAAATTTGATATAGTTCTATGTTTGAGAAATGAGGTCTTTATCACAGAAGCTTGCTCAAAATTTTTTTCACAGTTACTATTGCTAACTGTATCTCCCTCCATCCTATCCCCCCAATTTATTCTCTCTCTCCTTTCACCCTGTCCCTCCTCAAAAGTGTTTTGTTTCTGACTACCCCTACCTGAAAGCCATGACCAAAAAAAAGAATCTAGACATCATCTTTCCAAAAATTATCAAGGAAAACTGTTCTGATATTCTAGAACCAAAGGGTAAAATAGAAATAGAAAGAATCCACCAATCATCTCCCGAAAAATATCCCAAAAAGAAAACTCCCAGGAATATTATAGCCAGATTCCTAGATCAAGGGGAAAATATTACAAGCAGCCAGAAAGAAACAATCTGCCCTCCCTTCTATCCCCCTCCTTCTTTTATCCCCTTCCCCTCCTACTTTCCTGTAGGGTGAGATAGATTTCTATACCCAGTTAAGTGCGTATGTTATTCCCTCTTTGAGCCAAAATGATGAGAGTAAGGTTCCCTCACTCCCCCTTGACCTTTCCCCTCTTTCCCTCCACTGTAAAAGCTTTTTCTTGTCTTATGTGAGATAATTTACCCCATTCTACCTGTCCCTTTCTCCTTCTCCCAGTACATTCCTCTCTCACCCCTTAATTTTATTTTTTAGTTATCATCCCTTCATATTCAACTCATTCTGTACCCTCTGTCTATATTTATTCCCTCCTACTACCCTAATAATAAGAAAGGTCTCATGAGTTACAAATATCATCTTTCTATGTAGGAATGTAAATAGTCCAACTTTAATAAATCCTTCATGATTTCTCTTTCCTATTTACCTTTACATGCTTCTCTTGAGTCTTGTATTTGAAAGTCAAATTTTCTACTTAGCTCCGGTTTTTTTCTCAAGAATGCATTAAATTCCTCTATGTCATTGAATGTCAATTTTCCCCCTTATTGATTATATTCAGTTTTGCTGGGTATGTGATTCTTGGTTGTAATCCTAGCTCCTTTGGTCTCAGGAGTATCATATTCTAAGCCCTGCGATCCCTTAATGTAAAAGCTGCTAAATCTTGTGTTATCCTGATTGTGTTTTCACAATACTTGAATTGTTTCTTTCCGGCTGCTTGTAATATTTTCTTGTGACCTGGGAATCTGGCTATAATATTCCTGGGGGTTTTCCTTGTGGGATCTTTTTCAGGAGGTGATTGGTGGATTCTTTCTATTTCTATTTTACCCTCTGGTTCTAGAATATCAGGGCAGTTTTCCTTGATAATTTTTGGAAAGATGAAGTCTAGATTCTTTTTTTGATCATGGCTTTCAGATAGTCCAATAATTTTTAAATTATCTCTCTTGGATCTATTTTCTAGGTCAGTTGTTTTTCCAGTGAGATACTCTACATTGTCTTCTATTTTTTCATTCTTTTGGTTTTGTTTTATAATTTCTTGATTTTTCATAGGGTCATTAGCTTCCATTTGCTCCATTCTAATTTTTAAGGAATTATTTTCTTTAGTGAGCTTTTGGACTTACTTTTCCATTTGGCCAATTCTGCTTTTGAAGGCATTCTTCTCCTTATTGGCTTTTTGGACTTCTTTTGCATATGTGTTATTCTATTTTTTCTCTCTTTTTCAAAAATCAATTTATTTTGAATTATCAACAATTACTTCCAAAAGCTTCTGAGCTTCAAATTTTTCTCCCTCCCCCTCTCCACCTCCCTCCACAAATTGGTGCACAATCTGATACAGGCTATACATTTACATTCCTATTAAACATATTTTCACATTAGTGATGTTGTAAGTAAGAATTAGGACCAATAGGAGGAACCAATAAAAGGAGGAAACAAAACACAACAGAAGAAAAAAAATAGCAAATAGTATGCTTCAATCTGCACTTAAACTCCATAGTTCTTTCATCTTTGTGGATAGCATTTTCCATCATGAGGACTTTGGAAATGTCTTAGATCCTTGTATTGCTGAGAAGGGTTAAGTCTATCAATATTAGTCACTGCCCAATGTGGCTGTTACTGTGTACAGCGTTCTCCTGGTTCTACTCACTTCACTCAGCATTAGACCACACAAGTCTTTCCAGGTTTTTCTGAAGTCAGCCTGTTCATCATTTCTTATAGCACAATAGTATTCCATTACATTCTTATACCTCAACTTTTTCAGCCATTCCCGAATTAATGAGCATCCTCTCAATTTCCAATTCTTTGCCACCACAAAAAGAACTGCTATAAATATTTTTGTACATGGGGGTCCTTTTCTCATTTGTATGATCTCTCTGGGAAACAGCCCTAGAAGTGCTATTGCTGGGTCAAAGGGTATGCACATTTTTATAGCCCTTTGGGCATAGTTCCAAACTGCTCTCTCAAATAGTTGGATTGTTTCATAATCCCACCAATAATGCATTAGTGTTCCAATTTTCCCACAGTTTCTCCATGGGTTAGTATATTTTTAAGGCATTCTTTTCTTCAATATTTTTTGGGTCTCCTTTACCAAGCTGTTGACTTGTCTTTCATGATTTTCTTGCATCACTCTCATTTCTCTTCCCAATTTTTCCTCTATTTGTCTTACTTGATTTTCAAAATCCTTTTTGAGCTCTTCCATGGCCTGAGACCAATTCATATTTTTCTTGGAGGCTTTGGATGTAGGAGCTTTGATGTTGTTGTCTTCTTCTGAGTGTATGTTTTGATCTTTCTTGTCACCAAAGTAAGTTTCTATAGGCTGAGTTTTTTTCCATTGTTTGCTCATTTCCCCAGCCAATTACCTGACTTTTTAAACTCTTTGTTAAGGTAGGGGTCTGCTTCCAGTGTGGAGGGCATAATGTCCCAAGCTTCAGGGATTTTGTGCAGCTGTTCTCAGAGCTACTTCTAGGGACCTGTAAGTTTTCAGTCCCTCCAAGGTGATATGATCTAAGGAGAGATAGTTTACTCCTCTTCTGGCCTGTGCTCTGGTCTGTGAGTGACCACAAGCACTCTTTTCTGCCCTGGAACTGTGAGGAGAGTTCCCTCTCCACTGCTGCCATAAGCTCTGCTACGCCAGTGTTCCTCCTCACCCCAGGACTGCCACCCAGGACTGTGACCCAGATCTAAGTATGGGCAAAGTAACAGAATCCTGCCTCAGTGCCAGCAAAGAGACCCCTGTAATCTCTTTCTGATCAGTTGTTTAATCCCCTTACCATCTGTGGGCTGACTGCTCAGGAAGCATCCACTGCTGCTGTCACTGCTCTGGAGCTGTGCTGGGGTCAAAGTTGGACTGCACTCCTCTCTCACCCTGGCCCAAAAGATGCTTCCTACTGAACTTCTAATTTGTCACCAGTGTTTGTGGGTCGAGAAGTCTGGAAACCACCAAGCTGCCACCAATTCAGTCCCCTGAGGTCTGCTCTGGGCTCGCTGGGGGATGGTTTGTGCTGGTGCTGTCTTTGCTGAACTGTGTTCCTCTCCTCTTCCAGCCAGGCACAACAGACCTTTCCTGTTGACCTTCCAGGTTGTCTTGGGCTGGAAATTTATTTCATTCTGTCTTTTTGTGGGTTCAGCTACCCTAGAATTTGTTTAGAGTTATTTAAAGGTATTTGGAGGGATTTGGGGGAGAACTCAAGTGAGTCCCTGCCTTTACTATGCCATCTTGGTTCCACCTCCCCAAGAGCTGTTTTTTAATGGAGGTTCCTTTCACAAACTTCCCTGCAATACATGGGCTACATAAGAAATAGCTACCCAAATGTTTATCTGTCTTCTTTTTTCACCCCCTCCTATTCTGGATCAACCAAAACCACCCTATGGTTTCATATACCCTGAAGCTACACTGTTCTAAGTGCTCCACCATTTACCTGGGTCAAATTCTTAGCAAGGGCTTAAGTGACAAAAACAGGAAGTCTGGGTTGAACAAATAGGACCAATCCCTGAACATTCCAGCTCCATTAACACACTCAAGATCCAGATCAACTAAGATAGACAATAGAAGTAAAGGACAGATCTTGGAAAAAGGAGAGAAGAAAACTGGAGAGGCGCAGAAGAGGAAAAAGAAAGTGAAGGAAGATCAGAAGAAAGAGGGGAAAAAAAGAAGAGGCCGAGTTTGCATTCTAGAGTATTTTCATGAACTCAGAAGGAATGGAATGAAATGATAATCCTTTAAAAATAGCTGAATGAATGCCACTTCATCCCATTACACTTCAAAAATTGATGCTACAAAAGTCAATCTAAAAGTACATTCTCTAGTCAATTTCCATATGCCCACTAATATGCCTTCTTTTAACAAAGTCACACAATCTGAAATCTAGTAAATAACCATTTATTTTTGGTCCATACAAAAAGGGTCTCTCGCTCCCTTTGAAGAGATGAGAAATAAAAACTTTGGTTCTATGTCAGCTATAAAGTTTTTAAATTTCTCATTTTAGGAAAATTCATATTGAGAATTTTCCCCCTTTCTAACATCAACTAGTTTTAATTATCATCCATCTGGTATCCAGACAAACTGTTGCTAAGACCACGAATTCACTTGGCAATGGCCACTTTTACCACTATCATCACTGAATTTCAGGGTTTCTCAGTATATGTGGACCATTATTGACATGGTCTCTGCAGCTAACCTTCATTGTTTACTTCAGGGTCCTGCAGTATAGGTTGGTCTTCCAAACTGTTTGTGACAAAGAGCTATATTTCTTGCCCTAAAAGCTTGAGATCATCAGAGGTGTGGCACTGATAGTGAAGTCTTTGAGTCAGGGATGGTAGGGTGAACATTTAACAGCAAAGTTACCAAACAGAGGTAGGACTAGAAGACCACTGATGGCTGCTTTCTCCTCCCCATTGGAAATGTGGGCAAACCACAAGGAAGGAGATATAGAAGCATTAACCAGTTTGAAGAGCTACCAATATTCCGCAATGGGGGTGTGTGTGTGTGTGTGTGTGTGTGTGTGTGTGTGATAGAGAGAGAGACAGAGACAGAGACAGAGACGGAAACAGAGAGACTGAAAGAGAGAGAGAGTTATTCACCAAGATAAAATTATCTGGACTGCATTTTCCAGAAGAATATGCAGGTGCCTGCTATGATATGCACTGTGCCTGCATACTCTTGATGAGGTAAAGAGTGCTGCCAGGATAGGAAGGATTTTTTGTTTTTGTCTTTTTAAGGCTATAGGTGTTGCGGGGAAAGAGTTGGTGGCAGAAATCCAGGCATTAGGAGGAGACAAAGAGAATGACATGGTTGTCATTGAACTGACCATAGTATTCTATAGTTCTGCCATCTTGTATGAAGAATGATGAAGGCTATAAGATCTGGGGGAAAAGGCTTGAATTTATTTTGTTCCCAAGACATTAGCACCCTCTATGCTGAGAGAAGTCAACATTCTCTAGTTGGAACAAGATTAGAAGGGAAGTGGTTAAATAGAATAGCTTCAGACTCTAATCTTCAACACTAGTGCCATGAATAATTTCACTGCATCCCTCTCCCAAAATGTTGGGCTACCAAGGAATTAATTGGTGGTTTTAGGCAAAAAAAGAGCTAAGAACTTAGGAAGCTACAAAAAATTATGTTATTGGCATGTGCCTGAGCCCACAGTCTTATAAGCATAGGTGAACCAGAAAAGGGAATGGACCTGCTCCATCATCATGCCAGAGAACTTCAGTCCAGGGCACCAGCAGGGAACACAGGCTACTACCATAAAAGACCAAAACTTTGAGGACAGTTTGAATCACATGGTCAATTTCCCTAGCATTCTCTTTATTATTACTCATTTATATAGTGCTTTAAGATTTACAAAGCATTTTCACCATAGCAATGCTATGAGATATATAGAGAAAATATTATTAACTCCATTTTACAGATGAAGAAACTGAGATTCATAACAGTTAAGTGGCTTCCTATGGTCACATAGTGAGTGTCAGAGTCAACATTTGAACCCAGGATTCTTTTTTTTTTTTTTTTGCTAGGCAATGGGGTTAAGTGACTTACCCAGGGTCACACAACTAGTGAGTGTTATGTGTCCAAGGCTGGATTTGAACTCAGGTCCTCCTGACTTCAGGGCCAGTGCTCTATCCACTGTGCCACCTAGCTGCCCCCCAGGATTCCTGATATCAAATCCAGTGCTCTTTCTATTATGACATGCCAGCTCTAATCTCAACTAAGTCTATCCTAACCTTCTGGCTTCAATCTCCCCTCCTGAAACTGGTTTCACACTGGTTTCCCTCATCTCAGTTCACTGGATTTTTGGAACTCCAAAGGAGCTCTTAGGCCAACCCCACACTGACCTTTTGGTTTATGCTTACTTGACTCTTGAGTTGGACTCCATCATTCCTCCTAGGCTGGGGTTACCCTTCCCTTGCCCCAGTGTTTACCTAATAATTGGCCAGTATTTACCAGCCCTTCCCTAGATAGTATCTGACATCATGAAGTGAATTCCACAGATGAAGTTTCCTTTCTTATTTATCCCCTCCTTTCACACACAGAAAATACATAGGCTTAAAGAAAAGATACACCAAGAGAGGGAATGAGTGACTTGGCTTAAGGAGGAAATAACATATACACTCAATTGGGTATGGAAATCTATCTTACCCTATAGGAAAATAGGGGGGAAGGAGATAAGTGAGGGGGGGATAAGAGAAGGGAGGGCAGATTAGGGGAGGGGGTAATCAGAAACAACCACTTTTGAGGAGGGACAGGGTCAAAGGAGAGAACAGAATAAATGGGGGGCGGGATAGGATGGAGGGAAATATCATTAGTCTTTCACAACATGACTATTATGGAAGTGTTTTGCATGACTACACATGTATAACCTACATCAAATTGCTTGCCTTCTCAATGAGGGTGGGTGGGAAGGAGGGGAGAGAATTTGGAACTCAAAGTTTTGAAAACAAATGTTAAAAACTGTTTTTACATGCAACTGGGAAATAAAATACACAGGCAATGGGATATAGAAATCTATCTTACCCTACAGGAAAATAGAAGGGGAAGGGGATAAGAAAAGGGGGGTGTGTAATAGAAGGGAGGGCAGATTGGGGGAAGGTGTAATCAGAATACTCTCTGTCTTGGGGAAGGAGGAGGGGAGGGATGGGGAGAAAATTTGAAAATCAAAATCTTGTGGAAGTGAATGTTGAAAACTAAAACTAAATAAATAAAATTAAAAATTAAATAAAATAAATAAATTAAATAAATTAAAAAAGAAAAGAGACACCAAGAACTAATTTATCCAAAATCCAAAATGTATTTTAAAGTGTTTGTTGTGTGTTCAGTCTTATGAATCTGGATTACAACATAGAGGTCATCTAGTCTAACCCTCTGATTTTATAGATGAGAAAACAAAGGCCCAGAGAGGATAAGTGATTTGCCTAACATCACAGAGGTAGTGAGTGGCAGAGCTGGGATCAGGTAAAGGTTAAAGAAGAAGAAATTGTCTTTGAATTTCAGCTCAATTAAATTCACCAACCATTGATTGTTTATCACATGGTACTATGCTAGATGTTGTGAAGGAAGGAGGTCCTAAGATGACAGACTGGTCAGGAAGTAATAGGGATAGTACTAGAGAGGAAGATAAATACCCTGTCATCCAACAGTGGAACTTGGTAAAAAGGAGAACTGGAAAGAAAAGAATTTGTCAGTTTTTGTCCACCTCTGTCCAGACAGGTTATCTCAATAAGCTAAAACCCAATCCGCTGGGATGTAACATAGAATTAATGCAAAAACATTTCTTTAGAAGTCTGTATCATACCTTTGAGTGTAGTCAAACATGAGTCAGTTCATCAGATCTTGGAACAGAGGTGACTATGCTGAGTACCAGCCTTGAGGCACGCCTTGTAACTCCATACCACCAATATGCCACTACCTTTTCCAGCTTTCAAAAAAGAGTATAAAGGACAGTCATCTTTCAAAGTATCTGGTCCATAGTGATAGTAGCATTCAGTAAGACTGTTCATTCTAAGGGGGCTACAGTTTAATCACAACAAATGTTGTCCTCCTCCATCCATCCTTGAGTTAACTGAAGACCTAATTCAAGCCCTGACATGTATTAACGGGATTCACATGTTCTTCTAACAATTAAAATGCAGTGTGGTGAGTTCTCTCATAGATAGGGCTGTGAAAACTATGTCTAGCACATGACCCAGTGGAAAGATCATTTCTCAGAAAAAGCTTATGGGTCATGCTTGGCCCAAATCTTTCATCATTTGCACAAGCAGTTGCCACTGGCTTCAGGATGTGTTACACACAAGTGGTGACATGACAGCCAGGTTGGCTGAAAAAGAGTTGTTGACAGCGTTCAGGGTAGATTCCTTTGGATAATAATGTATCAAAAAAAAAAGACCTTTAAAAAATATATTGGGAAATCTGAGTACAGTCATTGGTTATATTAAATAAAACTTTTGCCGTTAGCTACTTCTGAAAGGATGTAGTATGGATCCAGGAAATTAATTCACCTAGAAATAGGTTCTTATAAGAGTTTTTAAAAATCCCAAACTTCTAACTGGGATTTCTTTTCAAATTGTTACTTAAGAATTGTCTGACTAATTCAGGATCCAACAACATTTATTCAAATTTTCAATAAGTAACAAGTGGTTATGGTTGTTACTATAGAGGGTATAATTGGCTAGGGGCAGCTAGGTCCTACCAAAGTAGAAAGAGTACAAGGCCTGGAGTCAGGAAGATTCATTTTCCTGAGTTCAAATCCAGCCTCAGACACTTCCTAGTTGTGTGACCACGGCCAAATCACTTTATCCTGTTTGCCTCAGTTCCTCATCTGTAAAATAAGGTGGAGAAGGAAATGGAAAGCCATTCCAGTATCTTTGCAAAGAAAATCCCAAATGGGGTCACAGAATCAGACAGGACTGAAACAATTGAATAATTGGCTAGATAGTACTCATCATCAACCTAATCCCTTTGTTTTGGGAGATTTAATCAGTCATATCTTGCTACAGTAATAAGCTGATTTTTTAAGGTACAGAAAATAGAATGGACTCTTAGGTTCACCTGGTTCCCTCTTTGCCTGTTTTATGAAATTTATATCAAACGAAAAGTTAGGAAGTACAACCACAAAAGCTCAGTCTCCAGCTAAAAAAATTCCTAACATTTAGGAAGAGCTTTGGCTCTCTGAAGTAATTTAAATTTTTGTTTATCTCTAACTCCTGACTGCTTTATGTTTCAGACAAAAATCAGTATACAAAAACCATTTAGGTAAAGGAATTAAATTTAAAAGCATTTACTAAGTACCAATGCACCATTCACTGTGTTAGGTTCTTTATAAATATCATCTCAGTTGAACCTCGAACAACCTGGGGAGGTAAGTGCTATTATCATTCCCATTTTACAAATGAGGAAATTGAGATTGTCAGAGGTTGGCTGACATGCCTAGGATCAACACAGTTATTGTCTGTGGTCAGATTTTAATCCAGGTCTTCCTGTTCCAAATTCAGGGCTCTGTCCCCTGCCCCACCTAGCTGCCTCTATACAGAACATAACTATAGTATCAGTTACTGTAATGGAGGTTTTGGGAACTTCTATAACTGCTTGAAGAGCAGTAAATAAAATAAAATAAAACCGCACTCGACTTTTCTGAGTTGATATGTCTACAGAGACGCAATGATCCTCTTTATCTCTCCCTTCTTTGCTATATAGCTCAGCCCTGCTTTCATTTTCTATTTCAGTTTCTCCTTCTGCCTTGTTGTCTCTAGACTGCCTTTTCCTTCTGGCTCATCTCATTAAGTCCTGGATGAGCCTGAGAAGGCTGATCTCATTGTTTCTGCTACTTAGCTCTTGAGGTTCTTTTTCCTTCTAGTCTCCTCACAGATCATATATGCCCCTTTAAGAACACCTGTGCATGATTCAAGTTCATCTTCTGGCTCCAAGATTATTATAGCTACAAACTGCTCTCAGGGCTGAGAGGAAATGCTTGTCTCTCTGAAACATAAATCCCAGAATGCCAGTCATTTCTCAAACTTCTATTTCACTTAAATCATAGGATCTTTATTCAAAACCTTTTTTGAGGAGGGGGTAGGAGAGCAAAATGAGATGGAGAGGAGGAATGATCTCCCAAGTTAGCTGAGATGAAGTACACTCAGAGCTTATCAAGCACAAAGTCCCTTCATACCCATGTATTCAAAGTGTACCTAGCTTGGTAGGACTTAACAGATCTTGCACTATCCACCTTATCTTTGGAGAACCCAGTCACCTCCATACTACAGAGAAACATCAGTGTGGGACTTTGGTGGAGACTTGCACAGATCATATGAATGATATTTGCTTTAATTTTTCCTCTTAGAGATCTAGTTTCAGGCTTTACAATAAGAATGGCTCCATTCATTAAGTATTGTTTCCAAAATAATTTCATTTTTAGTCATTTCAATGCTCCAGAGGACAAAATGGGATAAGATTTGGAAGAAATGGATGGTTTGGAGAATGCTACATTTCTCTGAGAAATGTAGTTATGGGGAGATTAAGGGTACACTGAATAAAATACGGCACCAAAGCTTCAAGTTTTGCTACTAATTGATAAGTATAAAAAGGTAAAAATTTGGGCTAGATAGAGGGAGACTAGTGATCTTGCTTCCTTAGTTTAGCTTTTGTTCTGCCTCAAATTCATATGTAGCTAAGCCAGAGAGAATCTTAGGAATTTGTCTGAATTATCTAAACCCTAAGCCATATAGTTATGTATAATAGGAGACTCTGAATAGTAGTTCAGTCGTAGGAATTCACAGAGACACAGGATCATAGATTTAGAGGATGGGACCTTAGAGGCTGTTGAATCCAACCTCTTTAGTTTATTTATAAGAAAATTGAGGCGAAGAGAGTTCAAATTACTTGCCCAGAGTCAAAAAACTAGCAAATATCTAAAAAGAAATTTGAATTCAGATCTTTCTGACCCTAAGTTCAATGTTATATTTACTGTGCCTTGTTGTGAAAGATAGGTTAAGACTGGGGTTACTGATGGGTGTCCTTAATGAAGTATAGAGTTGGTCGGCCAATCCTTTTTCCTCCCTCCTTTCTGCTGGATAGGGGCAAAGATGAATTCTTCCCAGACCTTTTCTATATCCTGTCTGGAAGGAGGAGGGGTAGGGCAAGATTTAGGATGTAGAAATCTTTTCTCTTCTCACCATCTTCTACTGCTTCTCACCTTTCTCCCTGAGATTTAATTAGCCCCACACTGTTACAACAGTTAAATAATTTTTGTAGCCTACTGGCTCTCAGGTTCAAGTGATCTCCTCCTCTACTGTCTTATGGAGTTTAGAGCAAATCAAAAGTTAGTAGTACAATGACAATAGCTCAGAGTCCACAGGTAAGAAAACTCCTAACATCGAGGTCCTAATTTAATTATTTCTAATCTTTAGTTAACACGTGGCCTCTTTATGTTTGGTGCAAAAATCAGCATGTAGTAAACATTTAAGTTACAAGAAGCAAGCAGAATGTCACAGTATCTTTCATTGGACTTGTATGGGGAAAAAGCTTTTTGGAAACTATTTTTGGAATTTCCCTACATCTTTGAAGAGGTGGGTATAACCAGAAGCTTTAACCTGACTCCCTGCTGCAAGACCCTAGGGAGGGGGGAGGGGGACACAATGGCCCTTCTTCATCTACCATAGCTCCATCCTCCCTTTAATCTCTCTTTCACCTGTTGCCGTATACTATTGATTCTTCCTGTTTCACTTCTTTTAAATCCTAGGTAGGCCTTGGGACACTGTCTCCCTACTACGGCTCAGGTCTTTTTACGTCTCCATCTAATCTAAGCTTGGGGGTACTCTACTTGGATTTTGTTTGCTGAGTATGGTGGCCATGACTAAGGAACTCTCAGTCTGTCCTTTCTAGGGCAAGCTTTTAGCCACTAGCCAACAGAGATAGCCAAGCTGGCCCTGAAGAAATTAACATACCAGTACAAACTACAAGACCAGAAGAGCAATGTGCCTAATGAGGAACAGGCTGAGCAAAGATCCTGTAGCCAGAAAGAAACACGTCTATCCAGCAAGTCCAGTAAAGTCTGCAAAATGCTATGGAAGAAGTGGGTATAGTTACAGCAATGTGATGATATCATCAGAAGATATCAGGGATCCTGCATCATTGATGGTATAACAATGACATTGAACACTAATACAGTATTTTAAGATTTGCAAAGCACTTTGCTTATGTTATTTCATTTGAGCCCTACAATAAACCTATAGGGTAGACACTATAATTATCTCCATTTTATAGATGAGGAAACTGAAGCTGAGAAAGGTTAAATGACTTCTATAGGGTCACACAGCTAGCAAGTTTCAGGAGGAGGATTGGAACTCAGGTCTTCCTGACTCTAAATCCAGTGCTTTGTCCAATATACCATCTTGCTGGCCTTCTACAAGTATTTCCCATATGTGGGACTTTCATTTGTAATCCTACGCATGCTCACTCATTTAACTGGTAGTACGTATATTTGTGAAAGAGAGTACATAAGGTTTAAGGAGGGAATGTTCTATTGCAAATCTTACTAGGTTATTTCATCAAATGCTCTTACTTTAAACTAACTGTGTCCTCTAGACAAGTAAAGCAAATGTAAGTGAATTGGTAGGGAGCTTGTGAGCTATCCTTTTGAGTGAACTTGGACCCACAGAGTTGTACTTGGGTCACGCCTGGGTGTGAAAGAGGGGTGCTACAAGTATTACATAGGCAAAGAAGCGGCTGTATTTAGGGGCTACCAAGACTAAGTATAGATATCAATGCAGTGGTTAATTCAGGAGTCCTACAATGGACACCAGGCTAAAAATTTCAAAATCTAGTTATCCAAGATTATATCAATGAAGATTTCATTGAAGTGGTCGAGTCAGGAGTCCTATAAAGAACTCCAGGCTGAAAGTTTCAAAGTCAAGTCATGTAAGATTGCATGCAATGTAAAGCATCTCCTCTTTCTGGGGCAAGCAGGAACTCCAACACCACTAAACAGAGCTATATGAATTTACTCAAGCTTTCAAGAGGATTTTCTGTGTAAATAGTCAAATATGGATATTACTGAGTTAGGATACATACTTTAAGAAATTTACTTTAGGAATAAGATTTAAAATGTAGCTGTGTTCATATTGAATGCAATAATCAATATTGAGGGAGCAGATGAGGGGTCAGGGTAAGGATCAAAGGAAAATTCTGAAGAATTTGCCAACAGTGAAAAATCCTAGATCACATTGGGTATCAATACTATGACTAGGTCAGAATCCCTTTCTTTTGCATATAACGAAGCAACCTCTTTGATCCCTTCTACCTAAGAGATTGGACTTCTGATTCTAAATTCCGTTCTCTATCTACAATATCACAAAAGCAACATATTTGAGGAAGTGTGGAAAGAGACCTGTACTGTGAATCTGGGAACATATATCTGAGTCCTGGCGCTGCCACTGGAAAATGGTGTGGCCTTGGCCAAAACACTTCCTCTCTTTGGACCTCAGTTTCCTCACCTGTAAAATGAAAGCAGTGGACTAGATGACCTTCAGTTCTTTGATTTTGAGGCAACAAGGTATTCCCTATCATAACATCCTCCAAGCTTAGGGTGGCCTATTTCTTAGGACATCCATGCATTTTAAGTGGAAACATCCTAGACAAAGCCTTTTATTCAATTGGAAAGGATATTTTAAAATTACATCCTTATTTGAAGGATGTTAAATGCAACTTTTTGGTAGATACTTTAAAAATTCCCCATATACTATTTCACTGTTTCCTCAGCATATATTGGTACCTATTTAATA
Source organism: Vombatus ursinus (assembly GCF_900497805.2). Classification (NCBI taxonomy): domain Eukaryota; kingdom Metazoa; phylum Chordata; class Mammalia; order Diprotodontia; family Vombatidae; genus Vombatus; species Vombatus ursinus. The sequence goes on along the minus strand of NW_020940360.1, from coordinate 13,722,179 downwards.
TGGGAATTTATGTTTCTTCTCTATCCAGTGTGAGCCAAAGTTTTATAAAATTCATTAAAAATCAATACCACATACAGAATACTACATGTACACAAGGGGGCAAAGTTACTGCTGTTTAGGGAAACGCTGAATTTCCTGGCTTTGGCAGGGTAAAGTTGCAGCCATGAATCCTGTACTAACATAACCTTATTTTATTGCAAATTTATTTTCATTTTGAGTCCTAATTACCCCCTTTAAAATCTTAAACCACCATCAAGTTTTGCTCTGGCACTGGAGCACCAAAAACACTTGGAAGTCAAATTACACCACCCTGGCAACCACCAGCCATGAAAGGAATGGAAAAACCTACTGGATACACTTTTTTGCGATGAAGTAGAGGCTGGTGCTGAGGAAGTTTGAAGTAGAAAGGTAAGATTTAATTTATTCTCTTCATCTAGCCCACGTCTCATCAAAAAATCCTGGAGTTGGGGAGTCTCAGATTAGTTTGAGTGATACTCAGTTACTCTCTGAGGGACACTAAATTTAAAAAAAAAAGAGAAAGAAAAAAAGAAGTGATTGCATCTGGGACAACCTGAGCCCCAGCTTGGAGTCATTTCTCTTTACAGACTGCAAACGTTAAAAGGTCCTCAGCTGGGAGCCCGAGGCTCCCGAGTAAATGGGTTTACCCTGGTGGCACTGGGACAGATCAGCAGTATGCTGCCACACTGGTACTGTGCAGCATCTTTCTTCCTCATCCAGGTACCTCTTGGCAAGGTCAAGTTCCTTGTCATCTCTCCTTTCCCCCCATCCCAATGCTCTGCAGGGAACGCTTTGGGATCTCTTTTGCACACACATGCAGGAATGAACCTACAGAAACCCAGACACCCACTCGTCGTCCTTCCTCCCTCACCCCCAATCCCGCGGGCCAAAGCTATTTCGGAGCCCCAGCATAACCCTGGGCAGCCCGCGGACCAGGCTAGTGCAGAGCTCTCCAAGCACTCGTGAAAACCCGCGCGAGCAGGACAAAGCACGAGCTGGCGCGAGCAATAGGGCGGCCGCTGCACGCGGGGAAGGAAAGCAGCAGCGGGCGGCCGCGGCAGCAGGCGGCGCCTTGAAGCGCGCGCCACCTCGGGCGAGCCAGCGGAGTGCGCGCGCCCTGGCCCCCCCTCCCCCTTCGCCAAGGCTCCCTCCCTCTCCTCCCCTCCCCTCTTCCCCCCCCGCCTCCCCCCGCGCCCGAACCCCGAGCGCTATTCGCGGAGCGGCTTACGCTAGTTTCTGAGCGTACGGTACCCCAGTGGCTGGAGAGGCTGCGCTACCCGAATCCCGTAAAGTTATTGTGAATGGGGAGTGAGGTGACGTCAGCCCCCGAATGTCAACAATGTAGCGATTGAGAGTGTGGGCGTTCCGTAGAGAGAGCGCGAGCCAGGGAGAGCGAGTAACAAACAGAACCGAGGAGCAGCCGCCTGAGCCGCCGCCGCCGGAGCAGCAGCAGCAACAGCAGCAGCAGCAGCAGCAGCAGCCGCCGCCGCCGTCGCCGTCGCCGCGCACGCCGGGGCTGCGAGAACCGCCGCCGCCGCCGCAGCAGCAGCAGCCGCCGCCGGACTACCAAGCTTACAACCGCCACTGCCTCCTGCAAACAGCAGCATTGAACAGTATAAGCCCACGGCGGAGCTCGATCCGTGCGTGACACCAATTCTTCCCCGCCAGCCAAACACCCCCACCCCCACCCCCCCCCTCGGCCCCCTGCAGCCGCCTACCTCCTCCACCCGCTCTCTCGCCTCTCCCTCGCCCCTTCCCTTGTTACATTCCCCCCACCCCCTCCCTTTCCCTACGGACTTGGGGGGGCTGGGAACGAGCTGCCATGTGATGCCTGTCTGGCCGGGTTTCACTCGGTAACCCCCGAACCGAAAGCCACACACCGGCTGGCCGGCCGAAGCCGGGGTCGGGGGGTGGGCGGGGGGTGCTTGCAAGCCTGAAGACGGGGAGAGAGAGAGAGGGGCAAAGACGCAAAGTTCCTGGAAAAGGTGAGTCCTCTTTTTCTCTTTGCAAGCTTGCCTTTTCCCAGGCGCTTTGATGACGGGGGAAGTTTTCGGCGTGGCTGACCTTAGGGGAGGGGACAGGCCCTTTCCAAAGTGGGAAAAGGGACACTGGAGGAGAGGGTGGGGGACGGAGAAAGGGTGGAATGGTGAAGGGACGGGAGCTGGAGAGAACTGTGTGGTTCTGGGGGAAAAGAAAGGGGAGGGCGAGGCGAAGAGAGGCAGGCGTAACTGGAGTGGGAAAGGAAAAATCTCTTAGGGTCCGTCCGGCTCGCGGAGTGTGCAGCGAGCGATTCTTTGCAGAGCACCCTCCTCTTCGGCTTTTATGACATTTTCTGGGAATGGGGAAGGAAATGGGAGGTCTTCCCCCACGGACACTGGACGTGTGTGTGTGTGTGTGTGTGTGTGTGTGTGTGTGTGTGGAATCGCCTTGTCGTTTGCAGTAGGGGAAAATCTGTATTATATTCCGCATGTGTCTATGGGTGTTTTGGAACAGCAGGGGAGGAGGAGCGGAGGGTAATAAGTCAGGCGTGCGGGAGGGTTTGGGGAGGTGTTGGGGAGAGAGGTTTTTGTTTTGTGCCAGCCGAGCAAAGCAGCTGTCAGATCTGCAGGCCTTTTAACCCGAACTGGGGGCGGTAGAATGGAGTGGCCAACCACCGCCACACCACCACCCCTCCATCCCTTTACCCGGTCCTCTTCTTTCTCCCTTCCCCAGCCTCCACCTTCCCCTTTCCTTTCGCTGCGCTTTAGCCCAAGGCTCGAAGTCCGCTGGCCAAGACTTGGCCCCCTCCGAGCAGTTTTCGCGTCAGCTGTCATCTATCTGCTGCCGCCGCCGGTCAGCTTGGACTCCAGCCGCCGCAGGCGTGGGGAGAATGCGCAAGTTCGGTGTTGTGGAGGGAGGGAAGATTAGAGCTACCCGCAGCAAATTCTGGCCCGCGGGGGGAAGCAGGGGTGGGGGATGGAGCGAGAGTCCCCAAATTAGTCTGGGAGAGAATACGGTTTGTGAGAGACTGTACGTTTGGCATCTCAGCTGGAGTGAGCTCCTTTTAAACATTCTCCTGCAAAGTGTCATTACTCCCTCGCCTAGCTCCGCTCTGCTTCCCGCCCCGAAATCCTAAGCTTCGCCCTGCTGCAGAAGAATTTTTATTAAAGATTTACGCCGCCCACCCGCAAGCCAGGGAATTGTCAATCAAAAGTGTTCTGGATCCCTCAGCGTGCCTTTCTCCCCCACCCCTCCCCACCCCTCCCCACCCCTGCTCCAGCCTCGGGTGAGTCTGAGACTCTGGCCGGAGTCGGCAGTGGAGGCTGGAGTTTGAAAGGAGATGCTGTCTTTTGTAATTCACAAGCCACCCTCCCGGCACATAACCTTTGGAGAGGGAAAACAAATGAGCATCTTTGTGACCTCTGTCTAGCTCGGAATTCGAACCTTACCTTCCCAAGGAAGGAAGTGCTGACTCGTGTAGTAAGAGAGCATTCGCTCATGTTGGGTGGTGGTGTGTTTACGTTCCCTTATTGTAAGTGATGTTTGGTGTCTTGCACTTAGTCGTCTTTTAGACGGATTTTACAACTTGGGTGAAGTTACGGTGGCTTGAGATACTTGGGTGACTTTTAGTTTCTTTGCTGGGCATTCGAAAATCCAGCCTGCCATCCAGCCCTTTCCAGACTGGTGGTGTGCCAAGGGTAGAACCATCTATTAAATGGTCCATCACGGAAAACCTCAGATCGGAACAGTGCTCCGTGGTTAGAATTGCATTTCTTAGACATCACCTTTGGTGATGAATTTTTCACGCTCTGTGTAAATTTCATCTGTTGAGTGTATTTAACTAAAAAGGATAATTACTTCAAATAAAAATCCTTTCCTGCCTAGTGGGAACCCTGGTGAAGATGATGCTTAATGAGATATTTTGCTTTTGTCTGTTTAGAGTAAAATTAGAGATGTTAACTCTGATAACGATTTTCTCAGATCATTAAAATGTAACATGTAGGAAAGGCAGTTTGCTGCAGAGGCTCTGGCTGTCATGAAAGAAACTAAGTGTGAAATCATGCTTCTTTCCTTTTGTGGAACAGGCTATTTTTGTAATCCAAAGGGTGTCTTTCTTAAAAATGCTTTGGTTATTGTGAGATCACCCTACTCTGATACAGAAATACTGGCAGTTCTGGAGTAAACTGCATTTTTTCATTCTTTCAGGTAATAATAAATGTGAGTCAAAAATGACATCTTGCTAGAATCAGTCTTTAGTATGTAAGAAAGATTGCTAAATTACAGTGTTGTTATTCAGGCTGCTATCCGTTAAAGGTATATCAGCATTTTCATTAAAAATTCAGTTTTTCAATAGTTTATAATTTCACCATAAAACTTTTAGTGGCAGAAATGCTTTTCACTTGGAAGATCTTTGCTTAAAGCATTCTGATTTTTAAAAAATGGATTGATTGTTTACTTTGTTCTTCTTAGTGCTTTCAAAACGTAAATAGTATTTAAATCGTCTGATAGAGATGGAATTCAAAAGTGTAACTGCAACACCATAGAGTAATTGTTTTTAATACTGAGAGGAAAAAAAATAAGTTGAAGGTTGTATTCATACAGACTTTTCATATTAAGTATTAGAATGTTTCACATTTGTTATTTGGTTCCTAGCAATGAGTGCTTCTTTCTGAAATTTTGACCGTTTCCCCTGTAGGTAGATGAAAATATCAGTTATTGTGTGCATTGATATTATGTGTATAAATACATTCTTCATACATATCTTGACTCCAACCAAACTTAATGGCACAGTTTTCTGATAGATTTATAACTGTTTGTAAGACACCTCTCCCCTCCCCCCCCAAAAACAAAACAATGAAAGAAAGAAAAAAGAAATGCAGGTAGGTAGGAGGAAAGGTCTGTTTCTATTGATGCTTGTGACTGGGAAGAAATCATTTATCATCTTTTTCTTGAACTCTCTATGGCAATTCCCTAGCCTTGCTTCACCTCTTGGGGCCTTTCTGTGGCGCTTAATTATTTGCAAACTGCTTTGAAATCCCCAGATGAAAGGCAGCATGTAAGTGCAAAAAGTATTGTTATTCAGATATGGATGTTAATGAGCCATTACAGTTCTTCAGGAAAATGTCTGTTCAAAGATGGTAGGAAACATTTCCACCTGATAATAACTGCTTAAAAGTAGGTTCAGATTACCAATGAGATCATTCACTCCAACCACGTCCTTTTCAATTTGTTGCGATTCATTTTGTGATCAAAGTGAGTTGCATAGAGCCAGGTGGTCAGGTTCATGTTCGCATCTATGTTGGGCCAGTACTTCACTTCTGGACATCTTTAGCAACTCTCTGTAGAGCTAGAGGGAGTGAGTTATTCATTTGCATTTGTGATGGTCACTTCAGAGAACCTCCTAGGAGGCCAACAAAAGGTTTTAGACCAATTTGTGTTGTTGGTAATTATGTCATTGTAGCTTGATTTCACTGGTGTGGACTCAGATGGGCAGGTACTGTAGCCTGTATCAGGCTGTATACACAGTGAAACTGGCTCTGGCTTCAGTTTTTAGCAGTGGTACTTTTACTTCCAGGAGGTCAAAAGAATTGAGAAGGAGATGGACAAAGCTGCCTGACTTAATACAAGCACCCCCATTGGCTTTCACATATGCTTTTATGAATTAATGGCAGAACAAATATTAATAAATTGTACTAGGGACACAGATGAAATCTGAGAAGAAAAAATTCCAGTTTTAACAGTGTGATTCCATCTCTTAACTCTACCCTTTCCTTCCTCTTTTGCTTGTTGTGGACTAAATATAATAGACAGGTGGTCTTGTGGAGAGAGCAGTCATCAGGAAGATCTGAGTTCAAATTCAGCCTCAGACACTTGCTAGCTTTGTGACCCTGGGCAAATTACTTAACTTTTCCTAGGCTCAGTTTCTTCATCTGTAAAATGGGGAATAAATAATAGCACCTACCTCCTAGGGTTATTTTGAGAATAAAATGAGATTATAGTTGTAAAGTGCTTTGAAAACCTTTAAAATACTATATGAATGCTAGTTATTAGAGATATGTGGCTTTGGGATATCTGAAGACCATATTTATTTATTCATTCAGAAAGCCTTTATTAAGTATCTGCTATGTACATTACTCTGTTTATTACCTATTTATTACCTATTTATTAAAGATAAAAGATGCTGTCTTTACTGAGGAGGTTCCAAAGATGAATAAGACATTACTTCCTGATCTTAGTTTAAGGTTAAAAGAAGAGGTAATAATAATAATAACAACAACTAATAATAGTAACTAATAACAGTAGCCAACATTTATATAGGTTTCTAAAGTGCTTTACAAATATTATCTCATTTGATCCTCACAGTAACCCTAGGAAGTTGGGGGTTACTAGCAGAATGCTATGTAAGAAGCCTTCCTGATTTTGGAATTGGCTTGTGATTGATAATATTTTCCCCAAGTGATCCCTTCCACAAATTGAAAATTGAAATTTCTGTGCAGAGAATTTGATCCCTCCAGCTCTTAGAATCTTAATCTTCCTTCAAGCCTCAGACATGACCTCTTCTGTGAAACCTTCTCTGAACCCTGTAATTTTTTGGGCTCTCTTCCTCCTCAAGAATCTTGTTTATATTGACTTTTTCAGTCTTCATATTGTATTCTTGCCATCATCCTTCCTCCTCAGAAATTGTAAACTACTTTGAAGGTAACCCTGTCCTTTTGTCTTTGAAACCCTAACACCTAATACTGTGCCATACACTTGGTAGCTTGCTTAATAAATGTTAGTTGAAATTGTATAAAAAGAAATTAGGCTTAGCTTGGAGCAATTTGAGGTCAGAGTAGTCACACCGAAGCCTGGGGAATAAGTCAGACGTAAATTTAGGGTGATAGTTGGGCATGCTAAATTCAATTTAACAAACACTTATTAATCACTTAACAGTGAATTACTGTGATAAAGACAAAGCCGTAGATGATAGAATTATATAGAACCAGTAGTTAGTGGCAGTTGAGAACTGGATTGCAAGGGAGCATGTCTCAAACTTTGGGCATTTTAAATAGCTATCTAGCTAATTTGCTTTGATTTGTAAATTAATTTTTTCACTTAACAAGCATTTTATACAGCTAATTTGCATAATGCCAAACTATGTCCAAGGTGAATTTAGCATTTTAATGCTGCTAGCCAAAATTGATTCAGAAGATCAAGAGTCATTTCTTATCTACATGTCTGTGTCCTAGGGTGCAGCTACATCACAAGACGTGAGTTTTGAGTGATGGAGGTGAGTCAGTATGGTGTAATTGAAAAAGCACTAGCCTTCAAATCAAAGAGCCTGGGTCTGAATTCTGGCCCAGCCAAATTAGGAAGTGTATAATATTGGACAAGTCACTTTATCTCTCTAGGCCCCAGTTTTTTAATCTCTAAAAATGAAGGTGTTTCCCCATTTGTTAAATGATGGCATAAAAGTAGGTGCTCTCTAAAGTCCCTTCCAACATTAAACCTAGTTTACTTAAAGAATCTTAAATAGTGCTTTGTTGCCAAGTCAGTATATAATTATTTTAACATTTAAAAGGAGAAAGAAAGTCAAGGCAAGCCAGAAACTTGTGCTTCTTATCTGGTACTGGATTCTCATACGTAGTTGACTTATAATACTGCTTATATCATGCTTTACCCATACAACAATATCCTCTCTAATGACCATAATATTTCTAAATAATATGTAAATTGGTCCATATTCTTCTCCAACTTAATGGTTTTACTGAAAGACATAGCCAGCAGTTCACTCTTTTTTTCTCCTTAGGTTTTCTTCCAAAACAATAAATCACTTCACTCTGAAAGCTCTTGTCATCTCTCATCCATACCACTGGAATCAGTGCCAAAACATCTCTCAGCCTTCCCAAGTGACTTTGCGATCAAGGTTCAGGCAGTGTGTAATCCCTTGGTAATGTCTCCTTTGTATCTTATCCTAATAAAAAATTGGTGTTTGGGTCTGTGATCAGTCCTTTTCCTTTCTGTGTCTCTGTATAGATTATTTTCTCCCTCGGCTGACTACCCTTTTCTCATGGCAATCTTAAGAGAAACAACAGATACCATAATGGTTGAAAGAATAAAGAAAATATATTTGCCAGTCTCATCCCTCTTGTTTCATTTCCTCCCCACTTTACTTTTTCAAAAAGTTATTTATTCCTCTGCTTTCTAGTCCTCTCATATCTCCTTTCTCTTTTCTTTCTTCTTGTTCTAAGCCTTTGACTGCCACCTGACAAACTCTGGCTGTCACCAGAAGAAAACATTTCTAGTCCCTTGACAGTTTCTGATTCCAGTCTGTGACATATTACTGTCTTCCTTCTCTATGGTCCTTTTCAAATCCTTCTCCCTGGACCTCTCCCTTAGTTGCTACAGAAGCTTTTCTCAATTTTTCTCTCCTATCCCCTACAGGCCATCTCAACTATTACATGTAAGTTCTTATCACATCCTTGTGAAGTGTAGGGCATAGCTAGACTACCTTTATTTTTTCTTCATTTTACATTTGAGGAAACCAGAGTTAATGTGACTTGCCCAAGGTTACTGAATGAGTCAGTAGTGGAATTGGAAAATTGAACATTATGATAACTATTCCATTGTTCTACCTATTAGCCCACATTCCTCTTGTTTTCACGATATCTCCTTAAAAGTTTCTCGATTTTATCAGTCAGTGTAGGTGCTCTCTTCAGCAGTGCAGATCACCACCTCTTCCTTTACACATTAGCAAATAGCTTCATGAGTTGTTGTGGCCAAAAAAAGATGTAATCATAATCATAAGGTGGTCAGTCTGCTGGTAATGAACCTGTCTGAATTTAACTAGGCTGGTCCTCAGAATTCAGACCCCTATACAATCAGTGGGCCCATATTTGGAGCTTTTTGTAGGACCTGTCTGAACTTGTGTTCTGTGGGAATAGCTTAGAGTCACATCCTCACCATGGTCAGACAACAGAGTAGGACATCACTGAAGGCCTATCATGATAATATGCAGTAATTACTCACAGAATGTTCACTTTTACTCTTAAATGTGTCCAAAAACATTCATTACCTTTTCAGACTCTGCAAATTGTCAGCATATGTGTGGATTCTCACCGAATGGGCCAGAACTGCAGAAATGCGTCTCTGTTGAGGCATCTTGTCACTTTATGACTACTGCTCTGAAACAAGAGCCTCCTCCTTTTTCTTTGAGGCAACATGCTGTGGAAAAAAAAGTATCCCATCTGGAGTCAGGGGACCCGAGTTTGAATCCTGCTGTTGCTGATTATTATCTGGGTGACTGTGAGCAGGTTGTTTAATCTCCCTTGACTCCTATTTCCTCATCTGTAAAATTAAATTGTTGGATTAAATGATGTTTAAATTCCCTTCTAGCTCTATTTTTAGGGACTTCATTCTTCTAGGCCTGTTAATTAGCCCCTATCTCAGAAATATTTACTTTCCTCTCTCTGTGGCCCTAGAGTCACTTTGTCCACTTTGACTTGTCACAAGGTACCTGAAAGAGGCCCCAGAATTTCATTACCAAGATTTAGCTGTGTTTCTGTGACAACTGAAAGTAAAATTGTTAATTTTTTAAATTAAAAACTATGAAAATAATCAGTTGCCATACTGGGGGTGAAGGAGTACAAATCATATTCTTTTAAAAATATATTTTAAATTATTTCATTAAATACTTCCCAATTACATGTAAAAAATTTTAACATTCATTTTTTTAGATTTCCAGTTTCAAAACCCCTCCCTACTTACCCCCTCTTCCCATCACTTCAGAAGGCACACAGTATGATAATGATTATATATATGAAATTGTGTGAAACATATTTCTATATTAGCTGTGTTGCAAAAATGCACAAAAACCCCAAGAAAAATAAAGTAAAAAAAAAGCATGCTTTAATCAGCACTCAGAGTTCATTAGTTACCTCTGTGGAAGTAAATAGCAGTTTTCACAGGGCGTCTTTGGAATGGTCTTGATCAGAGTAGCTAAGTCTTTCACAGATGATCATCCTTACAATGCTGTTGTCACTGTGTACCATGTTCTTCTAGTCCTTCTCACTTCACTTTGTATCAGTTCATATATCTTCTCAGGTTTTTCTGAAATTATCGTGCTTACCATTTCTTATAGCATAATAGTATTCCATCACAATCATATACCACAACTTGTTCAGCCATTCCCCATTTGATGAGTAGCCCCTCAATTTCCAATTCTTTGGCACCACGAAAAGAGCTGCTACAAATATTTTTGTACAAATAGGTCCTTTTCCCTTTTCTTTCATCTCTTTGGCATACAGACCTAGTGGTGGTTACAAATCATATTCTTGATGTGTAGGTATCCACTCCTATTTTGATTATTTAAAATTTTTTTGTTCTTTTTACATGATTAGAAATTAAATGGGTAGAAACCAAATTATCTTTTAAGTCTCACTTCCAAGCTTGGTTCTGGAATGACAGTTTTGATCCAAAGTAGGGTAACTGTCCCTAGAACAGAGTGTTTGAGAGCCATTTGCATGCCTCATTATCCAAGACACTTGAATGAAGATCTTGTAGTAAATTATTAACTTTTAACTTCAATGGATCTGTGATCTCATCCATGTGAGTTTTTGCACCGGATGCACACCTTTTTATCCTAGGTGACTCTTGTCCCTTTACTCCTATAAATCTTATTTAACATAGGGTATCTACCCAATGTATTAGGGACCTTCTTCTCAGTTTCTTAACAATAAAAGGAAACCAGTGCAGCATGTAGACTTTTCTCTGTTATCCTTTGCTCTAGATACACCACCTTCTCCAGACATCTTTGTCTTTGATAGTATATACCTTCTTTATACATTCCTTCTAATCAGAATTGCAGGTAAGCGATAGAGAGATGTAGGGTAGAAATAAATAGGCCACAGCATATATTACAAAAGACTGATTGCATGTAAGGGTGGTATATTCTATTAACAAAACTAATTCTATTATCTATCTCTGTTTAAAAAGGTTATTATTTTTAAAATTCTGGAAAATGGTCATAATTTGATTATTTTATGATATTAGGAAATGATTTACTTTTATGCAAAGGATGAAATTGCAAAATGATTTCTCTGTGAACTGATGTTGTTTGTGCTTTGATGCATGTTCTAATAATGGCATTCTTTAGATGTATGTATCTTGTTGTTCATTTAGAGAATAAAGAGTGAAAGTGACGGTGGGATAGAAGAATATATTGACTTAGCGTTTGGGATGGAGAGGAAGAAGGTGAAGTCAACAATTCACCCAATAGGCATGTTAATGTACTGAGGAAGAAAACCTGATTGAGACATAATAATTTTAAAGCACCCTATTATAAATATTGGCTTCCAGTAATAGATAAAAGTAGGTGACCTTTATTCTCATTATAGTCCATTTCAGGGAAATATTGTCTTTACATATTAACGTGTTGCAACTCTTTACTAAAGGTTTGAATGGATTTTTGAAGCACTAGGCTGGGGTGGTTTAGCGGGCAGTGACCCTCAGGTTACCTGAGGTTTTCAGGGTTACTGTTAAGAGTGCTCTCTCAATGTTCTGTGCATCCTGGTTAGCACTTCTTCATTTTCAGCTGAAAGATACTCCCTGGCAGCTGTCTAAATATTAAGTGTACATTCGAAGTTCTAACTGAGGAACTCTAAAATGTCTGAAAGCAATGGGCTCATTTTTGGTATTTAGTTGAATTGGGAATCTTTGTAGTCAGCTGAATAGTGATACTTAGTGCGTCACTGTTGGGGGCTTTATGTGATTTTCAAAAAATCAAGTAGATGAGTGCATACAGATTTCTATGCAAACAATGATGAGCTTAAATTAAAGCCGCTGATTTACTGGGAGAATTACTTGCATTGATTTGAAGAATATCTGTATGGGTTCAAGATTCCATATTATGCAAATCAGTGAACACTGAAGAGTCAAACTGTGAAAGATATAAAATTAAATATATCATATCTTATTGCTTATTCAGGAAAGAAAATGTAGGTATATTGGGAAGTTACTCTCTGTTTTCCATTCAGTTTATGTGAAGGGGCCAAAGTCTGAGCTGGCTCTAGGCAAAATTGTGATTCAAGAAGTTAGTTTTTTTGTTTTTGGGGTTTTTTTTTTTTACATTTCTAATCTTTCTTTTCTGTATGTTTCCCCTCTTTTCTATCATCTTCCCTTCCCAGTCCCCTACTCTTTACTCTATACTTTTCTCCATTGCTTCCCCTCTGAAAACAAGCTCTCAAGAGAGGAAAAAGCAGTGTGATGTAGATGAAAAAGCATCAAATTTGGAATCAGAAGAGCTGGCTCTGAATCCCGATTCTGCTACTTGTTCCATGTATAACCTGTGCCCATCACTTAACCTCTGGCTCTTATTTTATGCATCTATAAAATGAGAGCTTTGGTTTAGATCACCCTCTAAAGTCCCTTCTACCAAATCAAATGATCTAATGAGAACTCATGTGCCCCACGCTATAAAGAGACTTTTATTTAGTACATTACTTCTCATCAGGGGTGTTTGCATTTTAATAGATGACAGCTGAATTATGCCAAAGAGTTGAATCCTTAACTGGTAAAATTTCAGACATCAATTGGTTGGTTAGGAGAGGCATTTTGGGAAGCAGAGAAGGCCCCTGCAGTAAGCAGTTGCCTGCTCAAAAGGCCTTTCCTGGTCAGAGTAATCTTGCTATACAGATTATAGGATAATAGCTGCTTTGGTATATACAGGAGAAATGACTTTTCTTTCATGTTATCATAAACTTGACAGGGAGCACCACCTTTCCCTATATTCTTCCAAATACTGGACTCAGTAGCATGCACATTGTAGCAAGTCACTCTTTTATTTGATACTTAAACTAAAGCCTCAGGCGAAAGTCACCAGGTCTGCAATTAGGAATTCTTGTCACTGCAAATGGTAGTGAACCTGAAACTCTCTATTATTCTTGAATATTTAATTTTAATGAAAAAAATAGCAGTGGCATTGTTTTTGAGATATTTTTTGTCCAAGTTCTTTACAAATCACTCCTTAGCACCTTTTTTCCCCAAACTATTATAAGAGGCAGCATCATTTATTATGTATTTATAAATAGACAGCTCCTGGACATTAAGGAACTATATGGCATGATTTCTCTAGGAATCAGAGGTAGGGAACATGTGGCCCTCTAGGTCTGCAAGTGTGGCCCTTTGACTGAATCTAGACTTCACAGAATAAATCCTCTTAATAAAAGGATTTGTTCTGTAAAACTTGGACTCAGTCAAAAAGGCCGCACCCAAGGATCTAGAAGGCCACATGTGGCATACATAGAGGCGGCAGGTTCCCTATCCCTGCCTAAGTAATGAGATTATTTAGATTAAAACACTTTGCCCACTTATAAATATCCGGTATGTATTAATTGCTGCTCATTCCTAATTCCCTCCTCATACCCTTTCCTCTCCCCCAAACAACAGCAACAACAAACAGCAACAAAACACACAAAACCAAGCTGTCTTGGGCCCATTGTACCATCTGCTGGCTGGTGTGGGGAACTTCTTCTTCTGTCTTTCTTTTATGCATGGATTACTTTACCTGTTTTCCACTGGCTAGGACTTGGCTAATTCAGCCTCAATCATTCTTGGCCTCACACAGTCGTCCAACTTCTTTAGCTCCTATTTACTTTCTCTGGTTTCGTCCAACCTTTGCGTAGTGCCTTTAGAAAAACCTTTATCTTTCTGTGTATAAGACAAAAGATGACCATAACCATAAGGAATGAGTATAAGAGCAGGATATCAATATACATATGTCAAGGAATGGGTAAATTACGCATTTTGAAGTGAAATTAGACATGATAACCAGTACCACCCATCCTAAGGGCCGGGAAACAGTCTAGATGTCACCTGCAGAATCTCCACAGATGTTTCCGTATATCTTCTCTATCTCTTCTCCATCTCCTCTAATTAAATCTGCCTTTCCTCAGGCACCCGCATTCAATAGAAATAAAAAGCTATTTCTTATTAAATCCCCCCCCATTTTGCTTAATTACTAGTACTGAAACATTTTCTGCTAATTTTAACTGCAAGTGTATAGTATTTCAGCCCTGTCATGGCTTTTTTGGGGCTAGGCTAGAATCCTCAATGCCATTTATATAATCATTTCTTAAGGAAAAAAAAAGTTTAGCATTTCAAATAGCTGACTTAACACAAGAACTTTTGGTGCTGCATACTGCCCATTATATCAAAGCGAAGATGCCTTCACTTAGTTATAAATCTCCTCAACAGTGATAATACAAACTTTCCACTTGTTTTCAGTGTCTCAGTATTGTAGGTCTGAGAATAGTCCCCCCTGTGAAAAACAGGAACTGTGCTTGTCTGTTACCAGTTCTTGTGGTCTATATGGCAACTATTCTGCTTTTTCAGAAGGGAGGGAAACACATTTAAAACTAATTGAATAAGAGCAGCTAAAACTAAGTGACCCTTGAGACTCGAGTGCAGCTGCTCATCCCAGCATAGCATGGAGAGTGAGTTGTTGTTTTATTATCATTTATTTAGCAGTGGTACAGATTTATTTAGCTCTAAACTGGGAAAACAGGAACTGTAACTGTTGAGGTGTTTCTCTTCATTAATTTGCATGTGCCCTGTTTTTATTTAGTGGGGAGGTGTGTGCACAATATGTATGCAAGAGTAATTTAGCACGTCAGCTATTTCCTACGAGTCGCTGTTGCTGACTCACAAGTCTGCTGCAGCTCTCAGCTGGCCTGACTGTAAACTGCCCACAAGGGAAGACCAAGACTTTAAGAACTCTGAGTGCCATGGAGTTGCTCAGGGGTTATTTTCAGTTCTGTGGTCACTGGTCGGCCGGCTTCTCTTCCTCTTCCAACAGCCAAAACACAATCTTTTGGTTGAGTAGTAGAACATCAGACTTTCGCCTGTGTGTGTTTCAGCCTAAGTAAGTAGCTTGCCATTTGTGGAAGTGTTTTTAAGAGAATTGATTCTTGCTTCATCTTATTTTCTTGGAATCTTTGAGCGATAGGAAAGAGTGTGTGTGTGTGTGTGTGTGTGTGTGTGTGTGTGTTGGGGACAGGCGAGAGGGTAGAGAGGGATAGTTAGAATGGACAGAGAAGCGTTTCTTGGCCTTTTCCATATAGAATGACTATCTGTCTTACACATTAACACCAGAAGGGACTTCCCAGAGCTTATTTATTAGCTTATGTTTTCCTGGTGTGACATCTGACCCAAATCTTCCATCCCTGCAGGCAGGGATCTCCCATTAGGAATACACAGAGGTGGGTCATTCAGCAGCTAGTAGAGGTTATTTTGTGTTCCTGAAGTCCTTGAATAATGATAGGGTTAGTTTATATCCAGGGTATTTTACTGGGGTAAATAAGTTGACCTCAGTGTCGGGACATAGCTAGCATTTGTTTTTAGTGTTGGTTTCAGTGTTTTGTTTTCTGAGTTAGATGTTGCTTATTTTCATTGAAAAGTGTGAAATGCTGTTTCTTTGAGGTTTCTACATAAATTTCCTCTTGTTCCAACACATACATCACTTATCAGCCTAAACTATCTCCAGATAGATGATTAGGTGAGATCAGTTAGCCTGAGACTGTATTTAGCACAGAAGCAAATCCCTGGATCTTGTTTTGTTAGTTTTGATAAGCTTTCTATAGCAGTTTTGACCAGTAATAAAGAGAAAAACCACACTGCATGCTGTGTAACATAAAGATGATGGGAGTTCTTGGTTTCCGCCAATAGAAATGACTCATCAGTATCAATAGAATTGTGACTTCTAATAATAACCCAGTTCAAGACCTTTAAAACATGTGGTTTTAGCCCCTGCTGTTAGTGAAAGGTTGGAAAATATTAGTTTAAGTCTTTTTTTTAATTCTTCACATCTTTTGATTTCACCCAAGTATAAAGTTGTTTTTAAAAATGGTAATTATCACACCACTGTTTTTCATCTTACTGTTTTTAGTTTCATTATGACCAAATAACCAAGCCCTGATCTTTTCATCGGTTAGAAATCTGTGCACCAAGCATCTCCGATTGTTAAGGGAGCATTCCGAAGGAAATGTAGCTGAAAAGCAGGTCCTCTGAACCCAGAAAGGAAACAACTGGCATTCACCACCTCAGCCCACTGAAATCTGCCTCTTACTTTCCATTTCCATTGAGCTTGTCCTGGGGGCCCCGAGGTAATGCTAGCTAGTCTCTATTGCCCTTTGAGTCATTGTCAAAGGATTCCAAGGGGAAGGTTAACAGAAAATAAGAGTCAGAGAGGAAACAGCCGTGTGTAGAATGAGCAATTATTAGCCTTGGAAGAAATTTGCTGTTTCCTTTCTAATAGCACAAGTAATACCTAGAAATAATGGAGTGTGTGTGTATGTGTGTATGTGTGTGTGGTGTGTGTGTGTAGTGTACATGTTTCAATGTAATATCTGGTTTTTTTAAATAGGTCATTTTCTGAATATATGCTAAGCAATTTTCAAAGAATCACAAAATCTCAGGGTTGGAAGGAAGCTTAGAGACATTTAATTCAGAGATTCTTAACCTTTGTGTCATAGACACCCTTTTGGCAGTCTGCTGAAGCCTATGGACCCATTCTCAGGATAATGTATTTAAATGCAAAAATTAAATATGTAAGATTATAAATAAAACCAATTATATTGAAATACAATAATCAAGACATTTTTTAAAAAGCAAGTTCATGGCTTCTAGTCCACTCAGTACTTGAACAAGAATCTCTCTCTAGCTTATCCAAAAGTGGTTATTCATCTTTGCTTGATGAACTCTAGTGAGGAAGGGCGCCTGGCTCCTTCCTGGACAGTTCCTTCCATCGTAATCATTTCCAGCTTGCCACTATGTAAATCTTTCTTCGGTGAGATCAAGCCTTCTTGCAGCAATGATCCTGAGCCTCCACCCACCCCATTCCCTTTTGAGGATCATAGATTAAAGCTGGAAGGTAACTTGGAGGCTCTCTAGTCTAATTCCCTCATTTTGTAGATGAGAAACTGAATCCCAGTGAAGTTAAATTATTCTCATAAGGTTGCAGAGCCAGCATTTGAATTCAGGTTCCTCCAACTCCAGACCCAATGCACACTCCACTGTACCATTTGGAAGAGTCTGAATTTATCCCTTGACCTTGTATCATAGTAAGAAAAAGAATGATTTACTTAAAATAGAAAATATTGTGGTATCAACAAAGTGCATCAACAGCAAACACTTGCATCACCTGTGGCCGTAAGCCAACTCTTTTGTTTTCTTTATGCCTTCTCAGAGATGGAAGGTTATGAGTCAAGCCCATTTCCAAGGTCCGTTTAGAGAAGCAGGATGTAGTGGATTACTGGCTTGCCCCTCTGATGTCCAAGAAAGGGATTGTATCTTGATGTCTGGGTTTTGGTCGCTGTTCACCTTAAGAATCACCAAGAGATCAATAATTGGCTGTTGCTGTTCTTGTCACCCACTGGTTAAGTCTCCCCAGGATCTGAAAGAATACCACTGTGTTGACTCCTAAGACAGGCTTGGAGTCAGAATAGTGTCTGAATAGTGGCTCCTATCTCCATTATCAGAAGTCTACATTTCAAGGGAAAAGATAAACCTCTCACTGTCTCAAACCCCTTGCAGCAATAATTGAAACAGCATGGGAAGAAATTCTCTTATGTGAGCAGCCATTTTTCCCATTTTGCCTCCTCTTCTGCATCTCATGTTCATGTACCAGACATATTGAAACATGTGGGCAAGACAGTGTAGTGCTAACTTCATCAGTTCTCCTATGTGTATGACCTTAGGCAAGTCACTTAATGTCCCTGGGCCTCAGTTTCCCTCTTTGCAAAATGAGAGTATTGGACACGAGCACTTAGATACTTTCCTGCGCTAGGGCTTTGATCTATGATTTTGATCCTTAATACTGCATTAAAAAGTCAATTCTAATTGTCTAGAAGCTCTTCCATACATTGAGCTGAAAACTGCCTCAATAACCTCCACCCACTTCTAGTTCTTCCCTCTGGGACCAAGCAGAGCAAGTTAAATTCCTTTTCCATGTGACAGCCCTTCAGATACTAGAAGACAGCTATCATCCTTCTTCTCTACCCCCCCCCTTCTTCTTCCTAAATAGCTCCAGTTGTTTCAGCTAATTTTCATGTGGTAGAATCACTAGGCCTTTGACCATTCTGTTCACCTTTCCCTGGACACTTTTCCATATTTCTCTCTGGTTTAGCTGACATCACAGAAATTTCCATTCTGTAGTAGTGACATTACCTTATTATCTTTAGACCTCATGTCTTATTTATCACATTTTCACCTGGTACAGTTAAAGCAAATTATAGTTGACAATTTCAGGAGCCATAAGAACCTCATTATTACTACAGATTTTTTTTTCATTACAAATACTCCACCTTTCAAAAACGTTAACATTTTGCTGTGTCTTGGTTATAGACTGTTAGAGTCAGAGTACTTTGCATCTTGTTTCCAGCATGCTGATTGAACTGGGACATCAGTATCCGGGTGTGTGGGGGGGTGTGTGTGTGTGTGTGTGTGTGTGTGTGTGTGTGTGTGTGTGTGTG
>NW_020940360.1:13622104-13703666 GCF_900497805.2 Vombatus ursinus | reverse complement strand
GTGTGTGTGTGTGTGTGTGTGTGTGTGTGTGTGTGTGTGTGTGTGTGTGTAAGTTGGTGCTGGATTTAAGGTCCAGTCACCTAGGTAAGAATCTAAACTCTGCTACTTCCTGCCTGCTTGACTTTAGACAAATCACTTATTTTGTGCCTCCGTTTCCTCATCTGTAAAATGAAGGGGGGGTTGGTCTAGAAATGGTCAAGTTTTGTTCTCTAAATTTGTGACCCTATGAACCATAGTATGCTTTTAATACATATTTGTGACATTGAATTAAGAGATAAACTATTCCACAATCTCTCTCAAAATTAGAATTTATTGGTTGAAATTTCATGTTGGCCTTGCTGTCTTTTTTTTTCATGCTTGAAGTCCCAACTAAAATCCTGTCTTCTATAGAAAACCTTTCCCAGCCCCTCTTAATTCTACTGTTTTCCCTCTGTTAATTGTTTCCTATTTATCCTGTATAAAGCTTGCTTGTACATATTTGTTTGCTTGTTGACTCGCCCATGAGTCCTTTGGGGACTGTCTTTTGCTTCTTTTTGCATCCCCAGCATTTAGCACAATGCCTGGCACACGTTGTTGTTGGGCAGGTAGGTAGTGACTGCAAAAAACACTGCCCCTGGAGTCAGGAAGACCTGAGTTCAGATTTGGCCTCAAACACTTACTAGCTATGTGACCCTGGGCAAGTCACTTAATCCTGTTTTCCTTAGTTTCCTATTCTGTAAAATAGGAGAAGGAAATGGCAAACCATTGCAGTATCTTTGCCAAGAAAGCCCCAAAAGGGGTCATGAAGAATCAGGCATGACTGAACAAGAAGCTTAATAAATGTTTATTGACTGTCTAACTGTGTACTCTTTCTGTTTCATACACATTTGGTTGGGGTTTTTTTGGGGGGGGAGGGGGGAGGCAATCAGAGATTAAGTGAATTGCCCAGGGTCACACAGCTAATAAGTATCAAGTGTCTGAGGCTGGATTTGAACTCGATTCCTCTTGACTCCAGAGCTGGTGCCCTAGCCACTGCTGCACCTAGCTGCCCCTCATACACACATTTTTATACAAACCCCCAGTCTTGTGCTCCTCAGTTATACCTCAGTCTCTAGTATATTTTTTGTTGTTGTTTATGCATTTACACAAAGTGAGAGCTCTCCCCTTCCTCTTTTTTTTTTTTGTCTGTCTGTAAGTCTTGGTGGGTTTTTTTTCTTCCTCTATCATAGAATCATACAATGTTAGATCTAAAAAGGCCTTGGATATTGCCTAGCTTACTTCCCTCCCCCCATTTCACAGGTGAGGAAACAGGCCCAGGGGAGATAAGTGGTCATTCCAGTGTCACATAGACAATTATAGTGATGTGACAAAATGCAATATAAATACCAAACATGCTGTTTTTAATTATTTACAGTGTCATAAGAGGGTACACTTAGTTTGATGAGGGGAATAGTGTTATAATTTGTAAGACATTTGTGGGAGGTCAAAATTTAAACCATAAAAGCTTAGGTTTTTTTAGATACTTAAAGTGATAATCTTTATGATGACAATACCAACTTCTTCCTGCCTTTAATTGCTCTTTTCCCCTCCTCAGTGACTCAGAGGTATCTTGCCAGATATGCAGGACAGGGATGAGGGGGAGCTGCCACAGTATGCCCCTTCTGACAGTGATGGCCCACGGGGTAGAGAGGAAGGGGACAGAAAGCTCTGTTCATGTTGCACTGGTCCTTAAAGCCTATGAGAAGGCCCACGAATGCATCTGTTTGTTGTGAGGGAAGGAAAGAAACACACAGAGTGGGCAGGGTGAATGGGGGTCACCCTAGGACTTAGAGAGTCAAAGGCCACAGAGGTTATTTGTCCAAGCCATAAATGAAGAGAAATTTTCTCTCTAGTGTATCTGACCAATTCAGCCATTTTACAAAGACCTCCAGGGATAGGAAATACGCTTTCTTCTGCCGTAACCCATTCCCCTTTTACACTTCTCTAATTTTTGAAATTTTTCCCTTCATCAAGCTGTTATCTGCATCTCACCTTCATCCTGTTGTTCTGTGTTGTGTTTTCTAGAGCCAAGCAGAACAATCCTTAGGTCCTCTGAAGTCTTCTCTTTTTCAGCCAAAACTTTCAGCTTTTCCTCATGACATGGTCACTAGACCCCTCACCTTCCCAGCTGCCTTCTAGTTTTCTAATACCTCCACTCCAGTTTACTAACATTTCCCCAAAACTATGGCCCTGAAAACAGTTTGCTACATATGGTCTAACCATAGCATAGTACAGCAGGACTGTCAGCTTCTTCATTTGGACATCTATTCAGTCTACTTTAGCTTTTTAGCTGCCCTATCATACTCTTGACTCGTATTAAATGTAGTCCACCAAGACCTCTAGAAGTTTTTCATATAAAGTGTTGTCTAGCCACATCATGCCTGTCCCATACTTATATAATTCATTTTTTTTAAAATCCCAGCTTTAGGATTTAACTTTTCTGCCTATTAAGGTTCAGCAACCCATTTCCTGATAGTTTAGACACAGGGGTGGGGAGCCTGTGACCTCGAGGCCACATCTAGCCCTCTAGGTCTTCCAGTGCAGCCCTTTGACTGAATCCAGACTAATAAAGATTTATTTTGTAAAACTTGAACTCAGTCAAAAGCCCAAACCCAATGCTCTAAATTGTTTAGAGCATTAAAGAAACACCTTGACTCTCTTCTGAATTCCTTCCCCCTGCCCTTGGTTTTACAAACAATTTATTTAATGAGTTCATTCATATATGAGGATTATTGGGCAACATGATATATAATGTCTTTCATTCAACAAAAAAAAAATGGAATATCTACTGTCTGTAGGTGCTGAAGGAGATAGAAAATTTAGATCATTGGATTAGCAGTGTAAAAGATCTTTGAGGTCATCTCCTTTTACAGATCAGGAAACTAAGACCCAGAAAACATATATGATTTGCCCAAGGTAGGAAACAGATAGAAAATAGCAGATCAAGGATTTGAACTCAGATCTTCTGGCTCTAATTGCAGTCCTCTTTCCCGTGTATCACCACTTTGCCTCCTGTATGATACGATGTGATCATTGTCCTCATGGGGCTTATATTCCAGCAGGTGAATAAGAAACACAGATAGCTGTGCTATATAACATTTCATAGTAAGTGGAAGAGCCTATGGAAAGTATTGTTTGTTCTACTACTTCTGGAGTATTGGGGTTCAATTCTGGGTTTCATATTTTAAGAATGACATAGATATACCAGCAGAGAACACCCAGAGGATGTTCACCAATCAGGATGGTGAGGAGTCTGGAAACCATTCCATACAAAGCTATATTGAAGGAATTTGGGATGTTTATCCTGGAAATTGGAAATTAGAAGAAATAGTGGAGATAAACTAGTTGCTTTTAAATATTTGAAGGGTTGTGTCATTCAAACTAATGGGCTGAAAGTTGAATCTGCTTCTTCCTTGTCCCCACCAGTTTTTCACTCCAGGTTATATAGTTTTTCATATGACACCCATAGAATATCTAACACTTAATGACATATTTGCTAAATTCCAAAGTGAAAGGGTATTTAAAAACAGAGATTAGAAATGAGCTTCAATGAGTGCCCAAATGCTTGTGGAAAATAGTCTGAAATGTCATTGCTCTTTGCAACAAAGAGTTATTTGCAGCAACAGAGAGTTATTTGGTTAAAGCACTGGCTAATTCACATCTCCAAGTCTGTTTTCTTTTGGCAAACAGCCCAGAGGAATTAGACTTAAAAGCAGATTCTGATGTGATCTGGTGTGTGCATGCACTTGAATTGGGTATTTTGTTTTTGCTTTGTTTGGTCCCTTCTTTTTCAGGACTGACTTTTTAAAAAGCCCTCTAGATTCTGGCTTACTGTGGCGGTTCTTTTGGTTTTGTTTCCTTAATCCATAAACAATTGTGGGGGGGGGGGAAGAGAATGGCAAAACACTTCAGAGAGTTGGATGGTGTCCAACATAGCTGTCTGATGATGATGTAAGTGACAGAGCTGCTTAAGATATATTAGCCCTAAAGAATTAAAAATAGTTAAACTCCCATTTCTAAAGATTGTCTAGTTACTAAGGATTGCTTTATCAAGGCCAAGTGTCTCATCAGAGTCCATTGTTGAAATAATAACTGTTAAAATGCAGGTGTTGGAAGTATTTGGTTTTCAAGAGAGCTTTAGAATTAAAAAGGCTAACAATAACTTCTCTTTATGTAGTACTTCATGGTTTGCAAAGTGCTCTCTTCATGATCCTGTAAGATAGAACAAGTAGTATTCCTCTCAATTTGACGATTAAGAAACTGAGAGTAGGAGATTTTAAATGCCTTATTGCCCAGAATTAATCCTGTGAAGCCAAGACTCAAACCTGGGTTTTCTGGCTCCGGTTTCTTTTCCATTAAACCATATCACCTTTCTGCTTCTCATCCTATATCCCTGTAGAATTTCATTTTGTCTTATTTTTCACAATGTTGCACAATGATTTGAAAACATCACCTAGAGGAGTGAGTAAGATTTCCCGGAAGCCAAGAATTTCACGCCTTTTAGTGTCTAAGAGATTGAGTACCAGGAGAGGTATCACTTACACAAAGACAATATTTCCACACTCCAACACTGTATGTGTTTTGACAGAATTTCAGACTTGACTATTGTACTTCTCTTATATTCACCAACATTCATCAGTCAAGGGACCACTCTTCATTCAGTACCACTATGATGGTGGCACATTGGGGAGTACTGAGAAAAATGTAAGGTATACTCTCTGCCCTAAAGGAGTTTGTAGTCGTTTTGTGGACACAGCACAAATATGTGAAAAATTAAATCATAGTATGACAGAGATAATATTAAATAAAACAGTACAAGAAACATTAAAAGTCAATAGCTTTCTCTTATTGTGCATTTTCTCTATCAGTAGATCACATTGGAATCTTTGAAATTTTTTGCAATAAAAAAGAAATCTTTATGCTTGAAAAGGTTGAGAATTATTGGTGTAGACAGTAAAGGTTATAGGATTTCAAAGGAGGGAAAGAGTTCTGTGTACCTGGAGGATATCACAGAAAAGGAGAGGTTTGTAGGAAGGGTAAGTTTTGGATAGAAATAGTAAAGTGAAGGGTGCTTTCTGAAGGGGCTAATATGACATGAGCAAGAGCCCCGCATTGGAAAAGTACAAGAATGTGTGGGGAAAACAAGTTTATTTCAAGGGGACAGTCTAAAGAAGATGAGTTAGTGTTGGAATCTTTTGACATTGGTCTTCTTTAAAAAAAAAATAGATATTAATGTTTTACCATGCAATCAGCAATGTCCTTTTACTGATGTCTTCCACTACAAAATAAATTGAAAGAGAGCTCCTAGGAGAAACACGAAGGCTGTGTCTTTAATTATTAGAAAACTATCCAAACAGTACAATCATTTTAGAACCTTATTTCTATACCTGAAAGCTGTTTTTGAAGAAGCAGTTGATTTTAGATAAGGCTGAAATTTGGCCTTGTGGCACATTTAGTTAAAAAAAAAAAGTTAATACTTTAAACTTTTACTTTTTAAAAAATGGAGATTTTATAACAAAAGTTTATGGAGAGAGTGATAATCAAAAAAAGATCCTAAGCTTCCAAGAAATTTATGGACTTTCAATAGGTAATATTATTCAAATATTTAAAATAAAGGACTACATCTTACAGCACAACAAGCATTTTGTCTATTAAAAATATTCAAGTCCACAAATTGTAACAGTGTGCCACTCCAATCCTAAAGATCGTTTTAGTCGTTTGTCTTTTTGTAAATACAGTTCCTGCTGATAGATGGCTGTGGAAGGCTGATAGGAAGTTGCATGAAAGAGAAGCTATTATAGATTCTTACCAAGTGTGAATGGCCAGGACTAATTTTTTAGTAAATGAGGAGGGGTGTGGAATTGAGGGAGGAAAGATGAAATCTTAAATTTTATTGTTAAATTAAATATGCTGTTTTGGGTGCTTTTTAAAAATTTCCTCTATACCTGACTCTTGTTGAGGGTTATTTTCAGGCATTGAAATGTACATTTTTACAAAGGAAACAATTACAGATTTATTTGTCATTTCTCAGACATTTAAACTAGTAGACATTTATTTACATTTATTTATTTACTATAAATTAGTAGACATTTATTGAGGTAGGCAGGGACAAAACTGAAGGACTTTTTCAGGTGATAACATATTTTTTAGAAGTAATGATTCAGGAAAAAAGGTTATTTAGACTTGAAGGAATTTTGTAACTAGAATTGAAATAAGGTGGCAAGAAATCAGGGTTCCATTGTGATAGACCTATTCTAGGACAAACTATCTCTGATGCAGTTTCTCCAGTTATAAAACGGAAATAACAAAGATATAGCCCTTTAATAGTGCATTTAGCCTGTGATCTCAATGTAAAAAAGAACAATCTTGTCATTAATACATTAAAATTATGTTTATAATTCAAAGTCTTATGTCAAGCTATAACAGTGTGAACCCTATTGCCTTTCCTTTTTTTTTTAGCTGAGGGTGGAGAGAATTTGAATCTGAGATGTCATTTGTGTGGGGGAACTTTAGGTAAAACTCCCACCACCCATGAATACCAGCAACTGGTCTCTAATTTATAGTCTTAGAGATTTGTCTGGGAGTTCTCAGAGGCTAAGTGACTCGATCAGGGTCACACAGGTAGTATATGTCAGAGATAAGTTTTAAATAAAGTTGTCCATATGCTGATCCTTCATCTACTGTGCCACACAACCTCTATTTATAAATAACTAAATTTGGTTTATATATGCATATATTGATATAAATGATGTGGGAATATTCTTGGCCTCTAGATACAAAATGCATTTTTCCTTATGAGAGAATTATTTAAAAAAACTCACATTTTCCTTTGATACCAGTTGAATAAATATTAAAGGAAATGAATTATAAGCATGTGAGTTTAATCCAATTTTAGTTCATTCCTTCCAAATTAAATACAAAATTAGAGTGTCTGGGGGGAAAAACACATACTAAATTTTTAAAAGCCATATTTAAAAGAGCAGGTGTCCCTGACAATGATTTGCTTTGCAGGTGCTGTTTTATTTAACTGCTTAAAATAGTGATTAAAAATTATTCGGGTGAAACATAAAGCAAAGTTACAAAAATGACTTGTAAACACTTGTTCTCATTTTTTCTCTTTTCTTTCTGCTTCATTTGAGTCGTTTGAAATTCTGAAACAACTCCTCTTTCCCAGTGCCACCCCCCAAACAAACAAACAAATTTTAAGCTTGTATGAAGTATTGTATTCAACAAGATGCAGCCTTTTTCTTTGTAGGGTAATTCAGGATCGTGGGGATGTGACTCTTCCAAACCGGATTCTAAGGAAATGGAAAACATTAACTGCTTTTGGACCTGCTGCAATCACAGGATATAGAACTGTGTATTACTCCGGCTCCTTAATTTGACGGCTGAGAAAGCTGAGAGGTGAAGTAACCTATTACAGAAGGTCACCCAGGTAGTAAGAGCCAGAATTCGAACTCCCAAAGCCCACTCCACCACACTTTAATTATGGTTAAATTTGCCGTTGAATAATGGAGTTGGGAGACCTTGAATCAGCTAAAGTGTCCCCCGTATAAAGTCACTACAAACTTAGAATCCGTGCACATTCGACAGTGACTCTCAGGAAAATCGTAAAGTTCTGCGACTTCAGCTCTTTAAATGCCTGCCTCGCTGTCAAGAGGCTTTTTCATCTTAAGACGCAGAGGTCACGTCCTTGTTTCATGACAGTTTCCAGGGATGTGTGGGTGCATTTGTGGAGGGGCGTTATCTCAAGACCCTTACAAATACCCCAGGTTTTAAAGGCAGTATTTAAATAGCATGGGTTAATCTCAAGGAAAGGTTTTTCCCACTGCCCTCCCTCCTTCTTAGGTTGATGCTTCTGATACATTTTTTTTAATACGTTAGCTGATTGTGTGTGCGTACTTTGTGGCTGGGGAGATGCAGCTGGAAAGTGTGTGGGGGATTGTCTGCTTCCTCTGAGACTGATACAGGTGGTCAGGTGGGGGTGGGGAGGGGAGAGGCCATGAAAAAGGTATGACACCCACTTCCTTTGGCGTATGTTGTGATGTGCTCTCAACCCACCATCCCTTACTCTAGTCACACTTGAACAGGATTTTCTTGTGGTAGTTTTTTCTTTCGTTGCTACTGATTTGCCTATTGGAGGTTTATGACTAAGGCTGTGGTCAAAGATTCCCTATTTAGTTATGAAAAATCTTTCAAATTATCTTGTGTTGCTTTTCTTTTTTCTTTTCGCTTGTGGCTTTTTTTTTTCTTGCCCTTCATATTTTCTATAACATGCAGAAACTTTCCATAATGCTAATAAAAAATAATAACCTAGAAGTGCTAGATTGAAGTCAGACTGATAATAAAGATAATATAGAAATAATGTAATATAATATGATATGAACTGGTAATATAGAGTCCTCCCAAAATCAGTTTGTTTTAGGCAGATACCATTTGGTCAAATGTTTATATGATTAAAGCCATTGATAGTTGTTCAGGAAAGCCTAGTCCTTGGAATATTGCCATGGGACTATCAGGATTGGAAGGTCATTCATTCATCCAGTCATTCTTTCAGTGAACGTTTATTAACATTTACTATATATTCTGCACTTGTGTTGATTCTCCTACTTCTGTTACCATTCTTTCTCTGTTTACCTGGCTATTTCCCTTCCTTCCACCCTTATCCCACCCCTCCAGTGCATCCAACCAATCTATCCCTGTGTACATTCTCTAAGGTTCTGTCTTGCTCATTCACTTCCATGGTTTCCACTACCATCTCAACATTGAAAATTCTGCATCTCCTGACCCGCTTTTGAACTCTATTTCCATATGTCCAAAGGACATTTTCACTAAGATTTAAAGTAGGGTTCATCTGTAACTCTGCCCCCTGCCCCAAGTGACTTCCCTCCTTTCACCTTAAAGCAATGACAACATCTTTTTCCAGTCACGCAGGTCCCAGACCTTAAAGTTACCTTTGTATCTTCCCTCTTCCTTAGCCTGTCAATTCAGTCAGTCACCAAGCTTTCTAATTTTTTCTCTGCAATGTCTCTCATTTCCATCCCTCCCTTTCTACTCCTACTCCCGAAGCCTAATCCTAGGAGCTTATTATTTCATACCTGGATTATTGTAATAGTTTCCCTCCTTGTTTTTCCATCTCTAGTTTCTTTCCCTGCACCAAAAAAACTGATATTTTTTTGGTCCGTGGTTAAGGGACGAGAAGAAAGGAACCAGCAAAGGGAATGGTAAGAGGAAGAGGAGAATCAAGATGCTATACCAAGTTAAAGCAAAGGGAGAAGAGATTCTTAAGGAGTGGATACTCAGCAGTGTGATACATCAGAGTGGCTGAAGGAGGACTCAGAAAAGGTTGTTGCTTCTGAAAATTTAAAAATCATTTCCAACCTTTCAGAATGTGGCTGTAGTAATGGCTCAACTATATTATTCAGTTTTAAAGAGGGAATGGGAGTCATTTAGCTGATCTTTAATGGGCTTAAGCCACACCTTCGTAAGAAAGTTAAATTTTATATTTAGTTCACTTCTAGGATCATACTCTGAAGAACCCAAGATTTGTAAGCTTTCACCGACACATATCAAAATCTTTCCACACCTTAGTTCTGGAGTTCTTAATTTTTTGTGTATCATAGACCCCATTTGTAGTCTGGTAAAGTCTATGGATCATTTCTCAGAATAATATTTTAAAATATGTAACACAAAATACATAGAATTACCCTAGTTAATAGAATGCTGTAGTTAATATTTCTTGTCCAGTTGCTGTGGCCACAACACCTTGTCACCTCTTAGCCAATCTTGTGTCAAGAAGATTCTGTTGACTGGATAGGCTGGTCTGGGGAGGGCAGATTCACAGTCTTTCCCAGGTCCTTTAGTTGAAGCTTTTCTAGCTTGGTCTATGACCTGCCTAGACTCGAATTCATCTAGCATGTCCTTAAAAAACCCAGGGCTACCTCTACACCATGATGAAGTCATTCAGGGGGCCTTTAGTAGGGAATAAAGTAAATGTAGTTTAACACATATTCAGTGGTTGATTTAGGGACATTGGTTGTTCCCTTGCTGATCTGTACCATAGGGATTGGGGCTAGACTTGTAATATCACTGGTATAAGGAACTCCAATGAGTCGTAATATTGTAATATCACTTGTAATATCACTGGTATAAGGAACTCCAATGAAGGTCTGGAATCTTCTCTGCAACCCATAGTCTTAGAGAGCTGGCTAGGCTACTGAGAGAGGTTAAGTGACTTGCCTAGGGTCACACAACCAGTATGTGTCCAAAGAAGAACTTGTCAGGTCTTCTTGACTTTGAAGCCAGCTGTTTTACCACTACACCATCACTGCAGGTGCAAAGAACTATATTCTTTTTCCTTTCTTTGAATCTGTAAGACTTAGCAAAATTCTTAATGAAATACTTCTTGCCTATCTCTATAAATGTGCTGATTTGTCATTGTCTCAGCACATTTAAATAGGCCCAATTTCTACTTATTGAATGTAAATTCAACTGAATGAATGAATAAACATTTATTATGCATTTACTATGTGCCAAACACTGTGATAAGAGATACAAGTACAGAAGCAAAGATAATCCCAGAGATGGTGTCACTTGTTGAATTCATCAGGTTATGACCTAATATCTTAGCAATTTCAGCACTGAATTGATGCACATTTCTTAGAGCATATGTGGTTGAGGGTGATCAAGAAGGGATTTTAAGTCATATATGCTCATAGCATGACCCCAGAGAGTAACATTAATTCATTGTTTATTTACCTTTTGATATAGTAAGACACTTTTGAATATATTGAGTCTAGAAATGTGTTAGGGAAGAGTCACACATAGCACCATCCACCGTTTCATCAGCCTTCCTCTGAATTCCAGAGAAAGCAAGGATAACACTTCAAAAACATACAAAATGAGGAACTTTCAAACTTAAGTAAAATGTTTGTTCAGTGGTATAATGGATTTGTGATTGCATTTCTATCAGTATCCCTCCACATATGCAGATTGAAACTTATCCATGCTATCTCGCTTTAAAGGCAAAAATAAATTGTTAAAGGTTTTTCATTTCCTACTTAGTTATGAATCTAGTGAAAATGCAGAATTTCCTTGCTTCTGTCTCATATCTGTGTAAATTGTGAAGATTTTCATTCACGATAATCTAGTTACAATTATTTTTATTTAAACTTACAGGTTTAGAAATGCAGCTTTCTGTAGCAGTAGTTAAAATTTATGGGGTCAGAAAACATTTGTATTTACAAATGTTAGTCTTCTTATCCTACCTTCCAGCTTTATGCTTTTTGTTATTTATCCTACCATCAAGTCTTATTCTTTAATGATAAGTGCAGCTTGGTGAACTAATTCAGTTAGAAAAAAATCATTCCAAACTTGAACCCCCTCCCTCAAGACAGAAATGGATTACTAAATTAAATCAGTGACTCTTTAAATACTCCATGATCACAGGGCTGAAAGCTGCTTAGTAAAATGAAAATTCAGTCTACTCCTATTATTCAGGCTCATTGCCTCTTTTTTTTATTCTCTACTTTTTGCCTGTTTTCCCTACTCATCAGCACCTTCACCAGCACTTAAGCTCGGAAAGGGAGAAATAATAAAAGTCAAATCATTTTTGCTTCTTATTAGCACTCTGGCAAAAATTAATTGTTGCTAAATAGGATTTTTTGTAATATGTGGATTTAAGTTAGACTCTATTATAGTTGTTTCCGTTCTTTTTTTTTTTTTCAGGGGCGAGGAGGGGCAGGGAAGGAGGTCAGGGTTAAGTGACTTGCCCAGGGTCACACAGCTGGTTATGTGTCTGAGACTGGATTTGAACTCAAGATCTGACTGGTGGGCTATCCACTCTACCACCAGCTGCCCCATCCTGTTTTCATTCTTAAGAAAATTCCAGAGGTATCCTCTCTCACCCACCCTATGCCCTCTTGGACTCGAGTTCAAATCATAGATATTTATACTTACAATTCACCAGATGAGTCTCATTTTATCTCTCCCCTCACCAAGCTCGAAAGTAAGAACTTCCAAAATCCAAACCTTCTAAAATGTAAAGCCCCCCACCCTAACTTTTCAGTTGGTAATCATACTTAGCAGACCCAGGCAAAGGAAGGTATTGAAACAACAAAATATTGAATCAAGACTGAAACAACTACTAGATATGAATATCTCTGAGAAAATGCAATCTGCTCCACCTTCTCCCCTGAGAAATAAGGGAAAATTTCACCTGGAAAATAAGCCCATCCAAACTCACTACTCCAATAGGAAGGCAGGTAAATGATCCTTCTTCAACCAAAAACTTTGCATATGCAACTCCATGGGTCTTTGAAGTTTTGCCACATCTCGTATGTCTTTTCTCCCTGTTCCATTTAGTCATAGGTATTTTCCATGTTTCCTGGGTGCCTGGATACAACCAATGTAGTCTCTAATGCCTCTCAGATATTTTTATGTTGGTCCAATCTTGGAAGAAACTTCAATTTAAAACCCTAACCTCTTAGGAGAAATCTTCTCATTGTAATTCCCAGTTGTACTATCAGTACATGGCTCATGGGAAAAAAAATCCCTGTAAATTTATCCATTGGGCATGGCATGCAATGTGCCAAGGCATTCTGTGAGGTATACTCCTACTGGATCTACCTATTACATAAAATTAGCTATTTACATAGAGGATACAGTAAACTATTTGTCTAGAATAGTTAGAGAGTGGAGTTAAATAAGAATAAGCATATTTTTCAAATTGGGATTATCAATTTTTGAAGGATTAGAATATTTTAAAAATGTTTTACTTGAAAGCTATACTGAGCATAACTTAATTTTCTCTGATGATCTAGACAGTACTTTCAATATTTTACAATACTTCATGATAATTATTAATATCAATTTTCATTATATGGTGCTGGAGATGAAGGTGATATTGAATATTGGGGCTGAATCATACTGACTTCATCACAAACCCTGGAAATTGATTTTTTTTGGAGGTATCACTGATATGGGCATATTTATGTTTTTGGGGAGAGGGGGAAGATTCTTTTCAATAAAATAGAATACAGGGAAAATTAATTGTTATTTGATATTTTTGGCCATTTCAATTCAGGATAGATAAAGGGAAATCAATTCAATCCCACAAACATTTATTTTGCATTATGAAGTACCATGCTGGGTTTATACTCAGGGTACAAAGTTAGTGACAACACTGGCCCTGCTCTCAAAGGACTTATGTCCTTATAGTCTATTTCAGGGGTGGGGAACCTGCGGCCTTGAGGCTGCATGTGGCCCTCTAGGTCCTCAAGTTTGGCCCTTTGATTGAATCCAAACTTCACAGAACAAATCCCTTTAATAAAAGGATTTGTTCTGTAAAACTTGGACTCAGTCAAAAGGCCTCACCCAAGGATGTAGAAGGCCACATGTGGCCTCAAGGCTGCAGGTTCCCTACTCCTGGATTTAGTCAATAAGTAATTACTAAACACCTACTGTGTGCCAGGTACTGTGCTAAGTGCTAAGGATATGAGTACAAAGAATGAAACAATCCCTACATGTAAGGAGCTTGCAATCTAAAGAGAGAAGCAAATACCTCTAGAAGTATATATGGCAAAAGCAGATATATATACAGGAAGTAATTAAATACAAAAATGGGAGATAAAGAGTCAGAGGTGGGGCATGGGAAGGTAAGGACACAAATAACCATGGTCAAAGAGAAAGTGAAATAAGTGCAAAGGAGTTGTCCAGGTAAAATGCCATGAGAAATTTCACATTGAAGACCAACGGGCATTTACTAGTTTACTGTTATTAGGTAGTTTTCAAGTCCTGATACAGGAGAGTGTGTGTGTGGTGTGTGTGTGTGTGTGTGTGTGTGTTTGGGGGTAAGGAGAGTGGGAGAGGAAGTGTTTGGGGGTTTTCATATTTTTTAGCCTTCGTTTTCTTTCTACAGCATTTCTTTTTTAAATATCAGCTTGCTTACAGGAAACCAGTCTCTGTGTTCTTGAACATAATACAGCAAAAAAGATATAGGGTGGGGCACCTTCATTGCGGGGTATACTGTATCTTATCATGTAAAGGTTGTCAGAGGTGTATATTTAAACCACAAGTTAGTCACTCAGAGGTGAAGGGAAGGAAAGGTGTTGGCCAGGGAAAATGACTTTAGGAGACATTTCCGTGCCTTGTGTATATTCTGTGCTTTAAAGAGTAACAGCATCTGAGTAGGAAGTGGACATCTGGTCCACCTTACACCTGAGAAAGATGCTTTTCTATGACTTGTACTTAAATACCTTCAGTGAGGCACCCAGTACCTCCCAAAGCAACCCATTTCTATTTTGGAGAGTGCTGATTGTTAATAGGGGGAAGCTGGGTGGTGCAGTGGATAGAGAGCCAGGCCTGGAGTCAAGAAGACTCATCTTTCTGAGTTCAAATGGGGCCTCAGACACTTACTAGCTATGTGTCCCTGGGCAAGTCCCTTACCCTTGTTTGCCTTAGTTTCTTAATTTGTAACATGAGCTGGAGAAGGAAGTGACAAAACACTCCAGTATCTCTGCCAACAAAACCCCAAATGCCAAATGGGGTCTCAAAGAGTCAGACACGAATGAAAAATGACAGAACAACAAAATTGTTAGGAAGTTTTTCTTTATTTCGAATCTAAATTTACCTTCTAGCAACTTCTACCTCATTTTTCTTCCTTCTGTCTTCTGGGACTAAATAAAAAATCTAATCCCTCTTCCATGTGATAGCTATCATATTCAACCTGCACCTTCTCTTCTTTAGTGTAAACAACCTCCATTCTTTCAACCATTCCTCATGTGGCATAGATTTGAGGCCCTTCACTATCCTGGTTACCATACCGAGGATAGTATGCTCTCTAGCTTAATAAATTCTTGTTGCATTCCATTGCATTGATTTGAATTAAACTGATTTATTGGTAGGAAAGAGAACTCTTGTTAGACCTAATATATTGTGGTGACTTTCTCTGTAGGGAAATGTCTTCCATTCACAATTCCCCAGAACCGACTAAAGATGTTAGAGACTATATCCTTTTTTTTTTTTTTTAAACCTCAGGTGGCTCAGTGGATAGAGCATTGGGCTTAGCGTCAGAGAAGACCTGAGTTCAAAACAGGCCTCTGGTACTTATTAACTGTGTGACCCTGGGCAGGTCACCTCACCCTGTTTGCCTCAGTTTGCCCTGTAAAGTGAACTGGAGAAGAAAATGGCAAATCATTCTGTCATCTTTGGCAGGAGAGCCCCAAATGGCATCACAAAGAATCAGATGCAGCTGAAAAAACAGTTGAATAATGAAAACAACAACTTCTTTTTGTTTTGTTTTGTTTTGTTTTGTTTTACCATTCACTGTGAGATAGGAGGAAACATGTTTTAAATGAAAGAGTACTCCCTGGATCTTGAGATAGAGGGACCACTTAGTTGTGGCTCTGACACTAGCTGCATGAACATTGCACCTTTCTGAGTCTTGGTCTCCAAATATGTATAAAGGTGAGGTATTGATTAGCTAAATCCCACCATGTCATCCCACCCTACTTAGACTAAGAGATAAGATGTCCTGATACCTTAATGAGGTTAGAACAAGTCTCAATCAATCTCAATCATAGGCTTTAATTTTAATCAGTCAATCACAGACTTTAGACTGAGTGTGAAAAGCCATTGGAACTGTAGGCATATTTTACTGGAATTGTATTCAGATTGGCTGAGGCAACTGGGTCATGACCAAAAATTCAACTCTAAATTATCAAGCTGATTTAGAATTGAAGTTATTCCAGAGATTTAAGTAACTACAACATTCCAGTAAAACCCTTCAATAGGAACTGCTTGGGGGGAGTAGGAGGAGAGGAGGGAGGAAGTGCTTCAGCTTTGGCTTTATTTAGGTCTCTCCTCATGCCCTCCCCTCCAAACCCTTTGACCAGAGGGGGGAAAAAAAAACTTGGGAGCTTTAAAGAGTTTAGAGGATTTGGGACTTCCCATCAATGACCTAATGGTATCCCCAGCTCAGTTGACAGCAGTGTCTCCATTCAGAGCCAAAAACAGACTATGCTTATATTTGTGGTTCCACAAGTACCCCAGAAAAGAAGCCACACTGAGGCACACTTCTTCAGTATCTTCACAAAGGGGTATTCAAAATACTTTGAGCAACTGGGAACTTTATTACCCATCCCTGACTGCCTCATATGCTAAGCTGGATCCCACTTTCCCCTGTACATGCTAGTTGGTTAAATCCATCACAGACTTGTAAGAGGATATTTTGTATTAATTGTTCACACTGTGCCACCTTAGTAAATATTCCTTTCTAAAAATTGCTTAAGAATTGCTGACTAAATTGATTCTCAGTTGCTAATCTAGGGGGGAAGCCTATCAATGAGGATTGTGATATATTACACTAGAAGACGATCCCCCTAAGCCCTCAGAGGTACTCCTTGAGCTCTGAGGGATGTAGTAGCCAAGATCTGGGGACCTGACTCATCACGGTGAGTGGAATTAGATAGCATATGTACCAGAGAGCTTGTGTTACGTGTGTAAAATTGGGATAAGAATTCTTGAACTTTCTGCGTCATGGGTTAATTTCAAGGATCAGATGAGATAATGTATATTAAATGCTTTGCAAATAACAAATGTCCTAAATGAATGTGAACTGTTATTAGCAAGATTTTTTTTTTTGCCTTTGTGGATGTTATTGGTAGCCCCATTAACTGAATTAATTACATCAATATTAGTAGTTTTGTTTTTAGCCAAGATATTAAAATGCAAGGTAGGAATTTATTAGCATGTTAACACAAACTGAGCAGAAAATTTTCTTTACATCAGATATTCCAACTCTTAAATATAACCAGGTATAAACAAGAAGCATAGCTCTGTTTGTCCCTTTGAAATGATTATGCTGGAAGCATTTCTGTTGCTGGGATAATCATTACCTTCTAGGAAGTCTTTCTTGATCCCCTTAGTTTGTTAGCATTGTCTCTTCCTGAAATTGCCTTGTATTTACTTATCTCAGTATGTGTTGAATCTTCCCAGTAGAATGCAAGCTCCTTGAGAGGAAGGGCAGTTTTGCTTCATCTTTATATCCATAGCACCTAACATCTAGAACATCACAGGGGCTTAAGAAATATTTGTTGCATTGATTGTTGAACCTGAAAGAAGTTTCGTAACATATAGGGGAGTGGAAAACTATTCTCTACTGCTTTTGCGTAGCACATTTATAAAAATGAAGTTGATCAACCAGACTTTTCCCCAGACACCAGGAAATTCCTCAAATGCTTTCTTGTCATATGTGCCAATAACATAATCAAGAGGTTTTTTTAAAAGATAGTAAGGTCATCCACATTGTTTCAAAAATACAGTAGAGCTATGATCTGTCTTTCTCACCATATCAGGCCTGTTATGAGGACTAAAAAAAGAAAACCACTTTACCAAGATTAATGTCTGTAAATACTTGTTCAACTATCATAGGGTTCCCTTGAATGATATTATGAACTCTAAGTATTTATTTTAGCACTAACATTTTGCATTAAAACAACTATTTGGCATTCAGAGCTCTTCACAATCTGGACTCTTGCTACATTTATAGTCTTCTTACTCATCATTACTCTTCTTCGTGTGCTCTGTGGTCTAGCCATGCTGGCCTTCTTGTTCCATCTCCCACTCTGCCTTTACACTGCAGATTCTAGTGCCATGAGTTCTTTTCTTTCCTGCCACTAAGCTCTTTTCTTCAAGCCTCAGCCCATAACTTCTGCAGGAGATGTCTTGCCTCCTACCCACAGCTGCTAGTGCCTTCCTCTTTAAAGTTCTCTTGTACATTCTGATATATAGAAATAAATCACATCTATATCTTTATATGTACTTGTTGTCTCCCCCACTGATATGTAGGCTCCTTGACTGGAGGGACTGTTTTGTTTTTGCCTTTTTGGACTCCCAGTGCATAGCACAATACCTAGTGCTGCATACATGCTTAATAAATGTCTGTGGACTGATTGGTTGGTTGTTTGACTTGCTGCCATCTCATCCCACAAAAACTGGATTTGGACTTTGAAGACCTGGGTTTTAATCCCAGCCCTGTCCCTTACTATCTGTATGATCTTTACCTCTCTCAACCTCAGTTTCTCCATGTGTAAAATGAAGTGGGTGGACCAGATGACTTCTTTGCTTCTTTCCAATTTTGACTCTATGATCCTACACTTCTTAGCGGCCAACACCTTGCAGGTTCTCTCTTAAGGGACTCTGATAGGTACACTAACCCCGAGAGAGGGTAAGTGGGAGGGGGACATAGGTGAAAGGGAGGGTATCTGCCAAGACCCCACAGAACCATTTAGTGGGCAGGGTCTCTCCCTACCTATCGCCTTCAAGTGTGATATACACCAGTGGGGAAATTTTCTTCATTCCCTCCAAGGCTCAGACCAGTTATAGCATTATCACACTTAATAATTTTGGTATATGGAAACTGCATCAAGGTTAAATTGGCAAGAGAAAGGAAAGCATATTTATTTTGGTGGCAGATTTGCCATGATTGCAGCATGTGGCTTCTCAAAAGGATTTGTTTTTGATTCGTGATGCTGAAAAATCCATTTACAGAGCTGTCTGATTGAAAACCTGGTGCCTGTAATGCAGAGCTGCCCTTTCTGCTGTATGGACCCAGTGGAAATTTCAGAGAGAAAGGGAACAGAGAGAAGGGCAAAGAATGAGGTTTGTTATAGGAATTGAATTGGAAAAGGGCAAAGAGGAAAACTATAGGGAGACAATGGCAATTCTTTCTTGGTCCCTTTAACTGAATGTTAATTTCTTTTAGCTCGTGTCTACACCCAGAGCTTAGTAGCCATTTAATATTTTAACCAGTGCCAGCATTATCCTCCTATTCCAGACACAAGAAGGTTGGCAAGTTTTCAGAGAGAATCTGCTAGTGAAAGTTACATTTAGAACATGGGACATTCAATTTTTA
Organism: Vombatus ursinus; assembly: GCF_900497805.2. Lineage (NCBI taxonomy): Eukaryota > Metazoa > Chordata > Mammalia > Diprotodontia > Vombatidae > Vombatus > Vombatus ursinus. Next base: position 13,684,735 of record NW_020940360.1, on the reverse strand, counting down.
TAGCACATGATTTTATTAATGAACTGTCTGATGAAGCTTTTTTCTGGCATTTTATTTTAGTTTCAGCACATTATTTATGTATGTGTAGAAGCAGTTATATTGCCTATCCTTGGGAAATAATTTTGCCTGCCTGGCAACATTTTAGAAGTTATCTTTGCCTCCATAGTAGATTTTACATGTTTTATTCTCATTATTAAATGTAGGGCAACTCTACACAAACTTCTCAATAAATAGAGACAGGTTCAAATATATATGACATGTTTCATCTCTTATTCTAGTATTCATGATGCCTTTAGTCTATTGAACATTAACTTACTTACATAATTTGAAAGCTTTCTTTGTCATTTTCCCCTAAACACAACAGTCTTGGGCAGGATTTCATTTCCATTGCATTCATTCATTCATGGAGCAAACATCTTTTGAGCACCTACTATGAGCAAGGCATCGTGTTAGGCATTAGATGACATTTAAATCAATAAGCCAGCAAGCATTTACAAAGTTCCTACTTTAGACCAGTACAAAGAATGAAGTCATACCTTAATGGAAAGATTTTACTTTAAAAGATAATAAGGAATAGTCCCTGCCCTCAAGAAAAAATAGAAGTTTGAAGATTTATTTTTCAAAGTTAAAAAAAAAGATTATTTTCACTGAAGCTTTGAAATGGGAAACATATTAACCTGTCTGTCTGAATAAGTACATGATGCATCAATATGTCAAGATTGAAGCAAAAAAATGTTTCTTATAAGCAATAGAAGTTGGGGAGGGTTTATTCACTTTTTAAAAAGCATATATATTTGACCCATTATTATCTGGTAGATATTGGGGTGGTTACATTTTCCTACAAAATTTTGGATTTGACCAAGGTTTTAAATATATTAACTGTTTTTTTGCTGATTCCTTTGAAGCAGAGATTAGATGTGTATTGAGTTTTATTTTGTTGCGGTTTTGTTGTTTATAAAAATTAAGTTTTTATCATTTTAATTATCTTGTTCATATATCATATTTACAAATATTGGCATTAAAATATTATTTTTACCTTGTTGAGCTCTGTAAGAAAACTAATAAATAAATGAGGCATATGCATGTAAAGCTCATTGCATTTGTATAAATATGAATCTCTGTTACTGTGCTTCATAGTTCCTTATTTTCAACTTGTGTTAGAACATTATGAGTCTGCAGTGCAAATTAGCCAAGATAACAAAAGATGGAAAGAGTCAGTTGTTGGAGGGGCTTCACAAAGATGGGTATAATACGGTGTTGACAGAGCTATGTTTGATCCAGTCTTTCTGTAATGCATTTTGGAATTATGCTTTAAAAAGTGACTAAAACGACTGTACCCTTTCACTCAGAGATCCTGCTGCTACATATATACCCCAAGGTATACTAGGAAGTGAAAGTCTATCTATCAACCAATTGATTAGAGTACCCACCATGCTAAGTCCTTGGGATACAAAACAAAAAACAAACAAAAAACCAGCCTCTGCCCTTCAAGAGCTTACATTCTAATAGGAAAGGCAACGTATATCTGTAGTATAGATTATAGTATAGCATAGTCTATATAGTATAGTATAGGTATAGATTCTATACCTATAGATATGTATATATGCATCTGTGTGTATGTGTATATATACATATATATATACACAGAGAGAGATACGTGTGTATATACATACACACACATATGGAAAATACATTCAGAGTAGATACAAGGTAGCCTTTGAGGAAAGGCATTAGCAACTGTGGATATATACCAAAATAATTGTGCCAAAAAGTTTGCTTTTTCAGGAAGCAAATAACTGGAAACAAATAGATACCCATTTATTGGGGAGTGACTAAATAAATTGTGATATGTGAATATACTGGAATATTGCTACGCTGTAAGAAATTATAAATATTAAGATTTAGAAAAGGGTGGGAAGACTTATAAGAATTGAGGCAGAGTAAATACACAGAATTAGGAAAACAAGATACATAATGACTACTGTAATATAAATACAACAGCAAAAAAAGAATATTACTTCACACTGTGGCTCCATAGAAAAACTGAGGAAAAATGCATCTCCCTTTTTTTTGCAGAGATAGATACTATAGGAATAGAATATTGCATATAGTGACAGACGTGGTCAGTATGTTGATTGACTTTGCTACACTTTTTTTTCTCTTTAAAAAAAGTTAATTACAAGGGATGAAGACAAAAAAGATACCAATAAAAATAAAATTGAAAGATAAAATTATGAATATAAGATCTGGAAGCTCATAGTGGGGGTAGACTGTAAAGTAGAAATAGAAAGATAAGCTGTTGTATGAGCTTTATATAGCTTACAAATGTGTGTAGATGTCCTTTAAGGGAATAACTATTGGTTAATTTTTTTGCAAGATTTTTAAGTATTATATTTGAATCTTCCTACTTTCAAGTAGAATGCTAGTGCTGCACAAGTACAAGATCCTAATATGTAGGGTAAATTTCTAGCTTCCCTGCTACATGAGGTTGGCCCGGGGTGTGTGTGTGTGTGTGTGTGTGTGTGTGTGTGTGTGTGTGTGTGTGTCTGTGTGTCTGTGTGTCTGTGTGTCTGTGTGTCTGTGTGTGTCTGTGTGTGTCTGTGTGTCTGTGACTTTGACAATGGATTGGAATCTTTTCATGCTAAATTAGTTTATTCGGCCAGTTAAGTGGTGTACTAGACTGAGTTCCAATCTTGCCTCGATACTTAGTAGCTATGTAACCCTGGGCAAGTCTCAGCCTCACTTACCTCATCTGTAAAATGGGAATAATAATAGCAGCTACCTCATAGGGTTGCTGTGAGAAATAATGAGATAACATGAATAAATGCCTTGCAGAACTCAAAATACCATATAAATGCCATCTATTATTATTATCATTATTATTTTAAATAGGTCACAATCTCAAAGATTTTCTGAGATTGCTTCTAGGTTAAGATTATTTCAAAACCAAGTTATTTATAAAAAAAAACAGTCTTAATTTTGGTTACTTTTCCCAAATTCTTTTACAGATCAGATAAATTATCTTACGTTCATTGTTATCCACAGTCTAACCTCAAATAGCCTTATCATCTTCTTTTTTTCTTTTTTTTTTTTTGGTTTTTGCTAGGCAATAGGGTTAAGTGACTTGCCCAGGGTCACACAGCTAGTGAGTGTTATGTGTCCGAGGCCGGATTTGAACTCAAGTCCTCCTGATTCCAGGGCTGGTGCTGTATCCACTGCGTCACCTAGCTACCCGGATATCATCCTTTTTTCTGCAATACAAGCAAATCTGAATTATTCCTTACTTGTCAATGATGCTTTTCTAACCTAAAGACCTTCGCTCATACTATTCCATCTTCCTGAAATAAAATAACTCCCCTGTATCTGTCCCCTTCCCCAAACACTTCTCAACTACCAAAATCCTACTTGAGACCTAAGTTTTATCTCTTTCTCCTGTACGGTGCCTTCCCATATCAATAAGATATATCAGTGGATCAGCGGAACTCCCTCCACCAGCACAGACTGAATCTCATTCATACATTTTTATCCTGTGTGATTCTTCTCCCTCTGTTTCCACAAATCCTCCAGAAAGGAGCTACTCAATGCAATGGAACCTTTACCCTTGATCTTTTAAGATTTTCTAGATACCAGTATAGCATTTGAGCTCTGTGTTATCATTTGCTCACACATGTTCACCCTTTTCTGGCTAATTACTTATTTAAAATGATATATTTTGAGCCACTTCTATGTAAGTAAGTCATTGTTGGTTACATGCTACTTCTACTTAAAATCACTATGTTCCATTGGCCTTTGGGTCAATCATCTGCCATTTTGATTCTGTGGAGATATTAGTGACGTATTATTTGCAATCATGTAAGAGAATATTAAGGTGGTTGGAAGTATTATACTATTTTCCAAATGTGTTCTATCCCACTTTTCTCCTATTCAATTCTAGACCTGTTCTGTTGTCATTCTTGAGTTTCTGTCCAAAATGCTTACGCGCACACATACACACACACACACACACACACACACACTCTCTCTCTCACACACACTCTCTCTCACACACACACACACACTATGCTGATAGACTAACTCAATGGGCTGCTATATAACTGCATGTCAAAATCTGTGCAATGTGGATTCTTCATTTATTTTTTTTTCCTATGTAGATTCCTTATTTGTTGGAAATGACTGGTACTTCTCCACTCATATCACACTTTGATTATATCAGTCATGTGACACATGACATATAGCTTTGTGTTGTAGATATTTGTAACCAATCTTATCTCCTCTACTGGATTATAAACTCTACTGTAGAGACTGTCTATTATGCAACTTCATATATCACATAGTGCCTAGTAGATAGTAGGTCATTAATAATTTCTTGAATAAATGATTGAATGAATGAATGAAACAGTATGAGATGGCATGAACAGGCAAAAAGAAGTTTAGTCTTTGAAACCATTACCATTTAGCCATAAATCAAAGGAAATTAGTTTGGAAAAACCTATAGATAATGCATGTGATAGAATGGCAGAATGATCCATAGTGATTTCTTGAATCACAAATGACCAATACTATTGTGTGTTTTTATGAGCTTGAGGTCTATTTAGAACATGATTTATATCATTTTTGAGAGGCCAAACAAAGGAATGTCTTGGAGCTTTCTTGTTTTGTGTTTTATCTCTAAAGTTCTTTTGCTTTATCTACATGAAGATAGGACGTATAGTTTGCAAAGTTGCCCATCTTTGAGGGATCTTTATAGGTCCAGAACAAATACAAAAACAAAATAATAATAATAAAAATGGAGATAAGAAAAAAAAAAGCAGTGGCATGAAAGTCTAACATTTTGACATCCCGGACCTGTTTTTGGAGGATTAGTATGGACAGACAGAGATTGTGACTGGGGTTGGGGAAGTAGAGATGCTCATTACTTGTAAGAATAGTATTGAGATGTGGAACACGTGAGTAGAAACCACTGATTAAGCAGCTCCATTGTAAAAACACTTGTAGACCAAAGTGGAAATTGTTCTTGTTCTAGTTGTATGAATGGTTTCTATTGGAAAAAATAATAGGGATGAAAAGTACAGTTCCATTGATCTAATGAAGACACTTTTTAATTATTTACTGCATAATGGTTTGGAAGATAGATTCGTTCTGTGGAATAAAGGTCCAAGAAGCAGCTGTCCTGACTAGCAGTGTAAAAGATACGTGCTACCTCTTCTAAGTTCTTTCTGTATTCAGACCAAACTTGCTTCAAATGTGACTCTTCAGAAATCGGTTGCTCTTCAGTAAAAACTGATCTACAATCACCTTGCCAATTACCCTGGGCACTCTGCTGTTGATTGATTGCTTTTTCATTACCAGTAATCATCTATGGGTTGTTTAATCAGGATTCCCAGGTGCCAACCAGCCTGTCTTCTCTAAATATTTTACTAGTGTTTCATAGCCAATTTTGCTTTTGATTTTTAGGAACTATTTTCAAATAATTGAGACAAACTCTTGTCTAGATAGACTGGCTTACTAGTAATTTTTTTTGCAATGTTCATACTTAACCAAACTGAAATCTCTTTAGTTATATTCACTCCTAGGCTCATGATTGATTTCCGTATTTTACTGGTAACATCTTGCCATTTCAGCCTGATTTTCTGGCCAAGTAATTCATTTTTTTAGTTAAATAAGCATTCGATTCCTTTAAACCACTTGCAATTTGTCTACTTAATTTAAAAACTTGGTCCCTACCTTTTAGAACTTATTAAAAAAACTGTAGTTTAGCAAAACTCTTTAAAGGAATATAGAAGTTTTGAAAATGTTTATTTTGATAGAGACTGTGAACAGCAAGACAGAAATGAAGATATATTGCATAACTGTGTACAAAAGGTACTTTGGAACAAGAATTCTTTGTGTGTTAAAAAGCAGGTTGTACAATAACAGCTTTTTAAAATGATTTGGCAGTGATGTCTTTGCTTCTGTATACCTTTTCTTTTTTTTACTGTGCAGTTTCTTTATCATGAATATTATCATTCACACTGCCAATATCTAATTCATGATATTTGATATAACAGCTGCTGTATTTCTGAGTAGATTTTAATAACTGCATAGGACATGTTAAAAATACTTTCATGTCTTTAATTATCCAAGGTTATACTCTTTTACCTTCACTAATGCAGAAAGATTCCTAGTCTCAGAGTTGGCCTCAACACTTAGAGAATATAATTTAGCTTTCTCTTTTTATTAAAAAATATTGAGGACATCCAAAGTGAGATCCCTTAGTTTCTCTCCTTGATTCCTCAAAATTTCTTAGTATCATCACCTCTGTCATCCTTCACCCTAGTGGGGGAGGTGGAAGGGGAAAAAGAAGAGAGGACAGTGAGTATTTATGCAGCACCTACTATGTGCCCTACACCATGCTAAATACTTTTTTTTTTTTTACAACTATGTCATTTGATCCTCACAACAACTTTGCAAGGTAAATGCTATTAATATCATCCCCGTTTTACAGCTGGGGGAACTGAGGCAAACAGAGGTTAAATGACTTGCCCAGTTAGAGTCTGAGTTAGGATTTGAACTCAGGACTTCCTGAGTCCAGGCCCTATCCATGATAACCACCTAGTCGCCCAGATCACAGAAGAGGAGGTATCCTCATTTTGCATTATGGCTCATCTTTCTATCTATACTCTTGATCCTATTTTCTTCCACTATTGTTCTCATAAGTCTTCAGTCTTTAACTTACTACTGGCTCCTTCTCATCTCTCTACAGACATATCTGGATGGTTATCGCCAGTGTACACAAGCCCATTGGATTGTGTGAGACAACATTCCAGTTTCAGTCTCTTACTGCACCTTCTTCCTTCTCTTTTGCTGCTTATTGGAGACAGTCATGGTGCCCCAGAAAGAGTGGTGGATTTGGAGTCAGAGGAGCCCAGCTCTACCACTTAGTCCTGATGTGAGTTTAGGCAAGTTACAACCTCTCCAACTTTATTTTTCTCACTTGTAAAATGAGAGAGTTGGACTTGATGACTTCCAAAGGCCCTTCCTATTTGAAATTGATGTTCTCATGGCTAAATAGAATCATAGGATTACAGATGTAAAGGACCGCAGAGGCCATTCAGTCTATCATTTTACAGATGAGGAAATTGAGGCTCAAGGATGTCAAATTATTTTCTAAAGGCCACATTAGTAGTAAGTGGCAGAGGCAGGATTTGAAAAGTTGGTTCTGTATTTGGCTATTATCTATAAATACTTCATTTGTTCAGTGAGCAGGAATTTATTAAAGACCTGCTCTGTGTAGGGTACTATGCTATGGACTTCAGAAGGCACTTGGATGAATGAGACTTTTCTGCCTTCGGGGAGGAGAGATAAGGCCAGTATAATTAAATTTATTTCAATTCAGCAGGCATTTACTGATCACCTAGTACAGACTAGACACTGTGCTAGGTGCTGGGGACGCACACCAAAAGGATATTCTCCTTGTCCTCAAAAAGCTTATATCCTACTTGGGGAAAGCAGTTTGTATGTAGATAAGTACAGTCAGTCCTCAACTTTTGCGAAAGTAACATTCTTAGAAAATGGGGCAAAAGTCAAAAATATGACTACTGATATACTGAACCTGTGGGAAATGGGGGTTAGGTTCCCACAACCATGAAAAACTGTAATCTTTCCGGATTGCTGAAAATATACTTTTCTGCATACGATCCTTTATAATGAAGCATTAATTCTGGTAATATGCACTTTTCAATACACAGTAGCCATGAAATAACCTATGGAATGCAGGGGAGAGGAGAGGCAGTCCTCAAGGGGATGGGCAGGGCCAGGGGCAGAGATGTCAGAAGAGCCTGAGCTAAAAAAGTGAAAAGGACAATCTACCATCTCTAATCTTCCTTTGGCTCCACTGTTGAACTGTTCCCTGAAGAAAAGCACATGCCTGGGGTTGAGTCCCCAACCTCCTGTCCGAGCTCAGAACATCCACAAGCTGAGCTGCTCTGCCCCCTGAGGTCATTGAGAGGATGGGGGTGACCACCATCTCATTTACCCACAAACGTGTCTGCCTTTCCATTTTTAAAATTCCCACATTGCACACTTGAAAGGTTACTTTAGCACTTTCTGGAGTGGATTCATGAACACTCTTATGAATACTTTACTCCTTTTGGGGGATATAAATCTGTACTCATTGTGCCTGTCATTGCCATGAATGTGTGTGGTTGCCACCAGGGAAAGTGAAAATGAGGTTGCTAATAAAATCACTTGAATGTTTGAAGTCACTAAAGTTAAATGCATGCATGCTGAGGATTGAACAAATATACAAAGTATATTCTGGGTAAAAATCAAGTAAACTAGCTGGGTAGGAGCTATTAAAAACTGGAGAAATCAAGAAAATCAAGAAATGGCTTCTGAACTGCCTTTAACATTAAAGTCTGGAGAACTAAAATTTGGGTAACAAAGCTTCTAGATGACTATACTACAAACTTCTTCCTCTTGTGGGGGTGTCTTCTCCTTTCTTGGCTTCAGATACACAACAGTCTCTTGGCTTTTCTTCCCTGACTCATTCACATGGTCTTTATCTTTTTTTTTTTTAACCCTTTAAGCTTCCCTGGAGTTCTGTGCTTTTCTCTACTCTATCTCCTCTCTTTCTTTGTTTGTTTCTCTATATTACTCTCCCTAGGCAATCTCATTCAGTCTCATGACTTCAACTATGTGATTTTATGTAGATGTCTCCCAGATTTTCCCTGAGCCTCCCTTGTTTCCCTCTTGGACGTTAGAGATTGCTTATCATGTCTTGTGCCTCACTAATGCTTTTTTCATGTAATACTGTGTGTTATTTCTGTCTGTCTTTGTTTCTTATTCTCCGGGTAGAATGTAAGCTCCATGAAGGCAGAGACTATGTACTTTTTTTTTTCTTTTTTTTGTAAGGCAATGAAGGTTAAGCTACTTGCTCAGAGTCACACAGCTAGTTAAGTATCAAGTGTCTGAGGTTGGATTTGAACTCAGGCCCTTCTGACTCCAAGGCCAAAGCTCCACTGTGCCACCTAGCTGTCCCTTTGTTTTGTTTTGTGTTTTCAACTTTGCATCTTCCCTACCATTTAGCAGAATGTTCTTAACACAGGAGGCATTTGTGGAATTGAACTAAATTAAACAGAAAAAAGAAAAAACTTTTTAGTATTTTTTGCCATGGAAACTGATGAAAAAAATTGTTGATTTAGCCTCAAGCCTATTCTGTGGTGCTTTATGAAAGCAGAAAAGACAGACAGCACTTTGTTCTTTTAAAGAGAATTGTGGAATCTCAGCATGGGAAGCAATCTTTTCATCTAGGTCAACCTCCTACCCAGTGAAGGAAAAGCCTCTCTGTCAGGTGCCCATCTGGTTTCTGCTTGAAGAGTTTCAGTGACAGGGAGCTTTCTCCCTATTCCATCTTTCAATACTTCTAATATTAGAAAGTCTTTCCTTTATGTCCAATCTAAGCGTCTCTCCTTGTTATCTTCCAACCCTTTGGAAACAGAATAAGTTTAGTCATTCTTCTTGAAGACAGCTATCATATCTACTCTGAGTATTCTATCTCCCGCAATAAACATTCTTTGTTTCTTAAATTATATTTAATTAATTTGTTAAATCATAACAGTGAGCTATGGTTTCTATATCCTTTACCAACCAGGTTGCCTTTCTCTAGATATTCTTAAGTTTGTTAGTACTCCCCTTAAAGTGGGATGAGGAGAACCAAAGATAATACTCTATATTTGCTCTATTCACTGAAGTTTGTTTTTTGTTCTTATCATAATACTTCTCTTCTTCTATTAATGTATCCTAAGCTTTTGTGGCTGCAACATCACATTGTTGCTTCACAGTGAATTTCTAACTTTGAAAATCTTGGCTTCTTCAAATGAACCAACTCTTCTAATTCTTGTGCTGATAGCAGATGCCCAAGGCCTAATTTTTGAAATGATGGATTTAGGGTAGGTGAGCTATACTGACCCTTTAAGCTCTAAGTTGATGTGACTACAAGTTTATATCTGACAATAACAAATACTTTATCCGATTTTTTCCCAATATGCCAACTGTTTAAGATCTTTAAAAAGTAACAGTAATAGTTAGCATTTATATAATAGCATTTTCAAGTTTGCAAAATGCTTTACATATTGTATCTCATTTGATAAAACTCTCTAAGGTGGATACTCTTATCATCCCCGTTTTACAGAGTAGCTAACTAAGACTAAGAGGTTAAATGAATTGCCCAGGATTATACAACTAATAAGTGTTAGAGGCAGAATTTGAACTCAGGTTTTCCTGACTTGAGGTCCTGCATTTTCTATCCCTTACACAATTTACCCATATAATCAGAACTTAGATATCCTGATGCTTTAGTTCATAGGTTTGGAACTGGCCATCAGAAGTAGAATATAAGCCCATTGGTTTTTGACTCCATTCAGTGAGATACTGATGTTTTAGCTGTACCACACTGTCTCTCTAAAAGCATGGCCTCTGTCATAAATGTTCATACAGGAAGGCAAAAAAAAAATACATGCTCAATTGTTTTATCCCACCTAATGACAGGTTTTGGTGGCTCAGTTTTCCGAACTTGTAACTTTCCTTTCCTTTTGTTTTCTCTTCTCTTCTCCTCTTCTCTTTTTTCTTTTCTTTTTCTTTCTTTTTTTTTTTGACAAAAACTGCAGTTAAAATGCTAACAATTATTGCGGAAGTCCATATCAGCCAACTGATGGGTTTCCCCCTTCATATCCCATGTGATTTATTGTCCTAATGGGAAATTAGCAGCTTCATTAGATACTGATGACTAGTCCAGGTGTTCTCTTCAAAGTTAGGGAAACAGAGTTCAGCCTAGCACATAAGGCCCCAAAGAAGCATTTGGGTATTAAGAGGAAAAAATAAAACTGAAAGCATTTTCTCCTTTTTTTATATGGCTAGCAAATAGTGTTGATTAAGAAGAGTCAAGCAGGTGCTGGATATGTGCTAAAATATTTAATGGCTTTTAGAATACTGGGTGGCTATTTTTAAATGTTTCTGTATTATTCTCAAACAAGCTTCTGGATGAAAAGTACTGAGAGCTAAAAATATCTACAGTTGCAGTAATGTCTTTGTTTCAGAAGAAACCAAAGCATCTATTTTTTAAAAATAATTTTTAGAAAAATAATATTATTACTCAGAAAATGGCAGCTCAAAGCAGTTTGTATTTCAGTTTTTTAGGAGGAAAGGGGCAACGGCAGATTAGGCTGTAAAGCCTAATTGAGATTCAGCTCCTTTCAAAGGGAAATAAAGAATAAAAGGACAGTAACAAGGGGGATAAAGGGGAAATAATCTTTTTTACTTCCAAGTATTAGAATCTTTTATTGTAGATTATTATAGAATTATCCATCATCAAAGCATTTTATTTACAATGCACATATATTGTATACTTGTCAGTAAGTCAGGGTTTATGATTTCATGAGTGTCACAACTGGTCTATAAACTTAGTAAATTTATAACTTAATAGGTAAATCTTAGAAATTTGCCTAAGGTCCAGAGATTTTTTTAAACCTTAGTATTGGACTTAATCTATAAAATGAGGAAGTTCAGTGAGGTGATGCTGTAGGATTATAACTATAGTTTTGGAAGGGACCATAAAGACTATTTAATCCCACTCTTCCCTTCATCACTCCATTATATGGATAAACTGAGGCCCACAGAGGTTAGTTGACTTCGCCCTAGGTAACAAATGTTAGAGCTGGGATTTGAAACCAGATCCTCTGACTAGAAATCCATTACCCTTTCCACTATATTATGCTCTCCCTCCCAAGTTCCCTAAACACCTTAAGATTCTGAAACTTAATGAACACATATTTGGGCCCGCATTGACCTGTTGCGTTATTTATGAATTCTGATTCTATCACTCATTGGATTGACATCACTCCCAATTTTGTGTCATCTGTACTTTGTTTAATTTACCTTTTTAAATGTTGATTCAAGTCCTTACTGAAAATGTTGAAAGGGACAGATCCCTATTTCACCATGTTAGAGACCTCTGTAGGTTGATATTACTCTATGACTCAGTGCTGTGAATTTTTGGTCTGACTTGGGTTTTGAAAAATAATCATCTGGAATATACATTTTTATGAAAGAGAGGGCCTAGAAATGGCACCAGGCACTGAGGGCAAGAGATTGGCAAGAAACTGGGAGGTAGAGGTGAGAAACTTCATTAAGGAGACTAGATGACTAAGAAAGTACACCATCTGAAAGGTGGTGCTGCTAAGCTCTTCCTTAGGCTCCAGGCTTCTGTATCAGTCCTGTGGAAGCAAAACCATCTCAGCATGACCAGTCCAGACTGAAGACATATTTAGAACACCAGAAAGACCCCTGTAATAATGGCTCACATTCATATATTGTTTTAAGATTTGAGAAACACTTTACTAATCTCTTCTGGTCCCCACCATAATCTTATAAGTAGATATTTTACTATTCCCATTTTGCAGATGGAAAAACCAAGGCTCAGAAAGAATCTTAATCTTGACCAAGATCACACAGCTAGTGTCAGAAGCAAGATTTGAACACAGGTCTTTCTGACTCTAGTACTCTACCATTTATAGCACATTGGTTCTCTTGTAGTGTGTGTGTGTATATATAAATATATGTCTGTGTGTGTATACATATACATATGTATATACAGTCACTCATTTATTTCCATGGTACCCTCTTTAGGTTGTTGTTTGAAATTATCTATTTTACTTTACAGAGAAGTCAGGTCCCTGAAAAAAAATTGTTTAAGTTTTTTTTTTTCTAAATTGACTTTTGCTAAATGCACTGAAGGATATAATTGTCTAGAAAGTCACAATTGGTGTTGATTAGGGAAAAGAGTTACAAGACCTGATCCTCATTGTTTATTCACACAGCTACTGGTTAATGTAAGACAAGTTCATTTAACTAATATGAGCATCAGTTTCCTCATTAGTTAAAAAATTGGCATAACAATTGTGTGTATATCATATATTGTGTGATAGTTTATTGTGTTTAGAAGACTGAATGAGTTAACATGAAAATTTTTGTGAAAGGTTTCAGCATTATCCAAGGTAAGACAGAAGTTTGAGAGTAAAAACTATAAGGGAGCCTTCCTCAAAGTGTCAGATGAGAAGAAGAAGAAGAAGAAGAGGAAGAAGAGAGGAGGAGGAGGAAGAAGAAGAAGAAAAGAGGAGGAGGAAGAATAAAGGAGGAGAAATAAGAAGAAAGGAGGAGGAAGAAGAAAGGAGGAAGAGGAGAAGGAAGGAGGAGGAAGAAGAAGAAAGGAGGAAGAGGAGGAAGAAGAAGCCTGAACTAAAAATTTTCTACTTTATAATTATCAAATTTGTTGGCCATGCTTGTATTCTCTCTTTGTAGAAGGGAAATTGAGGCAAAAAAGGTAACTAGTGCTTCTAAGCATCCTCTTTGGCAGGGCTGGCATTAGGCATGAAACACTCTTGATTCTTTAATTGTGTTAACCCATCAAACCTACTTTTCCATTAGGGTCCACATGACTCATGTTTTCCTTTCTTTCAGAAATCAGAGGCTTGGGACATTTATCACCATTTGTCTCCATTGGTAGGATGTATTCTTTCCATTGAAAATGCCTATCAGCTCATTTTTCATCTTTTTAAAGAGTCTCCTTAGCTGGCTGAATGTCACCTGGAAATGTCTTGTTTTAAAGGGAGAAGATTAGAAGGAGGACAAGGAGGAGGAAATGTTTCTCTTTGATGATAATGACAGGAATGAAAGGCATCCTGGTGTGGTATAGAGGACAGAGTGCTTGATTTAGAGCGGGAGAATCTAGATTCAGAATCCCAGTTCTGTCACAGACTACCTGTGTGGTCTTGGGCAAGTCAGTTCACTTTTCAGGGGCTCAGTTTCCTCATCCATAAAATAAGGAGGTTGAACTAGATGGCCACTAAGGTCCCTTCCAGCTCTGATTCTATGATCTGTTAATAGCTAGTAGTTGTGTGGCACTTCATGATGTCTAGAATGCTTTTCATATGTTATTTCACTTAATCCTCACAAAAACCCGGAGAAGTAGATAATACAAATGCCCGTATTTCCATTTTATTAGTGAGGAAGCTGCTTTTCCCAGTGTTGTAGAACCTATAAGAAAGAAGCAGAGCTGAAACTTGAACTCAGGTCATTTAACTCAAATAAGGGCTCTCTGGAGAACATAGAAACTCTCATTGTAATTGTGCCACTTAAAAATGTTTTATTTCTTAGCCTGTGACATTTTCATTTAGATTGTTGGGTTTGTTTTTTTGTTTTTTTGTTTTTTTTGTTTGTTTTTTGTTTTGTTTTGTTCTTGCTTATACAACTTCATTGTTGCTTACTGTTGCAAAAGGTGTTTAGATTTTGTTTTTAGGAATTGTATTTAAACAAGCTCCCATGAGTTTTGGGTTGTTTTTCTAAACTCTGTATTTTATTTAAGTACTATTCCTGTACAGCAGTCAGAAGTTTTGTGAGTTCTACAAAAACCTCATAAGCTGCATGACAACTTTTGCCTTGAATCAAACTTGTTTTCAAGGTATGGCCTTTTTTGGGTAGGTGAATAAAAGATTAGAATCCATGGTGTTTTTCTAGATTTGGGACTGTAACATAATTTGGGTACTTGGTTTATTACCAGGATTAGGAATATGTCTACTTCTCACCTTGCATTTGGCAAATTACTGGTGTTCCCAACTTCTATAATATAACTTCCTGTAATAATTTTCAAACTGCTTTTGACACAGTTTTATGGAAATGTTGGTATTTTCCATCAGAGTGCTGCACTCAGAGACAGGAAGATCTGAGTTCAACTGCTGTCTTTCCTTCAGTTTCTTCAGCTGCAAAACTGGTGTAATAATAGAACCTGCCTTACAGGATAAGGCTCTTAACCTCTAACTATGTATGTTCTTAGTACTTAACTATCAAGTCATAGAGAAGTTGCATCTACATGAGAGAGGGAGTTTCCACTCTGGGAGTTCCCTAATATAATATAATCACAAATACTTTTTATGTCCTTTTTGTCATACTTGGAAAGAATATATATATATTAATCAGAATTATTTTATTAACCTATGGAGCCTTTTTTTTTTGCCACTAACAATCTACATTGCATATGTAGATAGGGAAGTTGAATTGGATGTCTGATAGATGAACAATGTGTAAAAATTTACCAAGCTGTGTATCTGTCCTAAAGTATTATACCTGAAGAGAAACAGATGCCTCATTTATTTCTGTAGAGGTTCAGCTGTAATTTATTCTTATTGATTTGTTTATATCAACTTTTTGTACCTTCAAAATATTTAAAACTTGTTTTAGACCGAAACAGTGATTTTAAACTTGTTATCTTTTGGAGATACTATGAGTTTTGTCCTTTTTTTTATTTTTTTACTGTAATTATTCGGTGTCTTTCGGCTGAAAAATCTCAGTGTGCTTTGTAAAAACTGATTGATAAGTCTTCTAAATATCCAGGTAGGTCCTGAGTCTTATGTCATCAATGACATGTGTGGTCATGTGACATAACTGTAGTTAAAAAAAAACCTATCACTTGTTAAGTCTCAAAGTATATGTAGTAAAACTATGCTACTTTTCATTATAGACTACACTAAAGTGTCTTCTGTATGAGGTAAAGTTTTTCTTGGACCCCATCTAAGGGTGGTAACTTAATGGAGTACTAAAATGACCTCCTTAGGAAATAATCTCAAATATAAGGCAGTCCCATGACATGGACCCCAAGAAGAGAGTAATGAGGCTCTCTCTCACTTCTCCTCATCTCTCTCCTTATTCTTCTTTAGTGACTGACCTAGACTTCTTCTAAAATATAGATTGTAGAAGGCATACTTAATTCTTAAGGATTTGCAATCTCTTCAGGAGAACTAAATACTGAGGTAAAAAAAATCTGACAGAGAAGGTTTCACACTGAGTTCCCAAATATTCAATAGATTGCATTTTGATGTACCTAGAGAGAGGTAACTGAAGGTGCTGAATGTAACAGGTCTTTTACTCAATTCTGGGCATTTTGCTTCCAGATGGATGTCAGCCAGCAGGCATTTATTAAGCACTTGCCAGGCACTGTGCTAAATTCTGGGAATACAAACATTACCAGGAAAAAAAAAAGGAGTTATATTCTAATTAGGGAAGATAATACATAAGATGGATGAGGACTGGCTTTGGGGGACATAGTAAGGAAAGTCCAGAGAGCAGTCTGAAGAAGAAGGAGACATGGCTGTCATGGGCACCCTCCTCAAATAAAGATTCTGGGAGTATCCAATTAGAAGAAGATGCCAAAGTGGAGAGGGTATTTCAATACAGTGTGTGATTTCCAGGGCTGGAGTGAGTAATCCAAGTTTCTGTGAGGCGTGTTAAAGTCTGCAAAGCAGCCTAGAGAGGAAGAGGATGTCACTTCTCATGGGGGCAAAAATGCTTAGTGCGACCTGATGCTGAATACCTGCATAAAGGTTGGAATTGCTTTGAGACCTGGTTTAGTTCCAGACGTTCTTTGGGAGACACATAAAAAAACTTTGAAAGTTGAACACATGGAGGGGAAATTGGTTTTTTGATGTGTCCCAGCTTTCCAACTTGCTTTCCTAAAACTTTGAAGAGAGAATTTCCCCTTGGTTAAGATGAGGGCTTCTCTCTTGGTTTGAGCTAAGATCTTGCTCTAGCAAAGAACTAATTCACACTTGTGTATTTTTTGGTATATTCTAATCTATAGAACTTCTCCAGTTTCTCATTGCTGTTTGTTTGATAAACGGGTTTACTCACTAGTCACAATTTGTGATGGTCTTATATATAACCCCACGTAGTGGGAAGGAGTTAAGTTAGCTAAAGACTAGTGAACAGGGAAGAGGCTTTTGTTCTGAACTAAACTCATAACCCTGGACCAACAATATTAAAGGGCTGTGGGTGGAAGGTGGAGATAGATTTAATTCTAGCCTAATTCTCCTGGAGATAGGTAGAGGAAGGAGCAAGCACAAAGCTGGAATTCTTGTCTAGGTTCTCTCAATCCCTGCAATTTGCATTTAGATAGCCTGTGTGGATATACATATCTTACAAGGGCCCACCCATACCCAACATCAAGATTTTTTACTTTGCAGAACAATTAGTAATGGCCTTGATTAACAATACTGGTTTTGGTGTCTGTAAATTACCAGGTATGTTAATGCTATAAATGACAAGTGGCAAGACCACTTAAAGTGTTCCTGTAACAGTGTTATCACAGCAAGAATGTATTCTAATTACCTGTATACATGTGTGTACATGTATACCTCTATGTAGACAGCCTAAAAATTAATGTTTTGTGTAAATAAATTGTACTCTGAACCCTGGGTTTCTTGCTTATGTAACAAAGAACACGTTTTTACAGTGATCTGGCATTTAAGACATTTTTCAGATTTGTGACATTGAGAACTTGATTGCTACCAGGCACCCTAAGTTGACAAGTTTCTGTAGGCAGAGCTAACATTTCATGAGTGATGAAATGATGAGACCTTTAAGGAAATGTATGTGCATGTGCCTTTCAGCACTTCCATATTCTGAATTTTAGTCATTTTTGGTGCATATTCTGATTTTTCCTGATTAGATTTTAATTTGAATTTCCCATTGGATGTTAGAACAGTGGTAGGCCATTACTTTCTGCGGTAGATGTATTGTTCCTGAGAAGTGTGATGCAAATTCAGATTTTATGTATCAAGCTGGATTTGAAGACCAGGGGAGTTTGCTACTTAATAATAATAGCTAACATTTATATAAGATCTACTATATGTCAGGCACTGTGCAAAGTGCTTTAAATTTTTTATCTCATTTAATGCTCACAGCAGCCCTAGGAGGTTGTTGCTATTATTATCCCTATTTTATAGAAGAGGAAACTGAAGCAAACAGAAGTTTAGTGACTTGCCCAGGGTCACACAGCTAGTAAGTGTCTGAGGTCAGATTTGAACTGAGGTCCAGGTCTAGTGCTCTAATCCATCTATAATAACAACAAAATAAATAACCACACTCTAGTTTGTTTTATGTTAATCTGTATTATTATATAACTTTTATAAAAAGTTGGAGTGCTCCTATAAAGAATAAAACAATTTTTTTCTTGTTAGCATTTTAAAAGAAAATGTGTTTTTATTTTGTCCTAGTAGGATATATCCTTTACAATATCACTCAAATGCACTCAATCAAGGGAGAGAAATTGGGGGGGGGGCAGGGGAGGAATTGGCATTAAAGGAATCAATTTCATCCTTTTTAGAGGAGCTTGCTGTAGCTTGTCCTGAAGAATTCGGAACTGAAATTGAAGGATAAACCTCAGGTTCAGGAAATCCCACTTTGGTTGGGTTTAAAAAAAGAAAGTCTTTCTGTTATTAACCACTACCGTAACAGTGGAAAAATTACATTTTGAAAAATGTTAGTATCTTCTTTAGAAGCTGATCATCTTTCATTTATATACATCAAAGTAATGAAAAAAAAATACTAATTTGCCATAATTTCAAATCTATTGTACAGGGATGAAAAATATACAGAAAGAATTAAATTAGACCTTTTGTATGATAAACAAGGCTGTTAGAATTGCTTTTGATATAGTAAGTTTGGTTTTTTTGTTTGTTTGTTTTAAGGAACCAGAGCTTTAGGGTGGAACAGTCTGGACTTTGGCTTAGAGGGGATGAAATATAGAGGGTTTTCAAAGCTTTTGCACTCCTTCTGTAGGTAGTAATAGTGTTGAACTTAGCACCTGGTTAGCAAGGATCGTTAGACTAGGAACTTAATCAGATGATATTGTATCTTAACTCTGGTGATCAGATTTGATCACATCTCCTTCAGACCCCTTTCTTCTGGCTTACCCTCTCATCCCTACTCCTGGCTCCTTCCCCACTGGCAGTGGATTGATTCCACAGTAGTTACCTTGCAGTGTGTGTAAGTTCTCTCCCTATGGTAGCTGTTCTCTAAGGGTCTGAATTCTCTCCTCAATGTTTCTCTTCCCCCTGATGAATTTGTCTTAGTGAGGTCTTTATTTATTACGTGTGTGGTTACCATGTGCCAGTCACCATGCTAAACAGTGGAGATACAAGGAAAGGCAAAAACATGGTCCCTGCCTTCAGGAAGTTCACATTCTGATGGAGGCAATGTGCAAATAACAGTATGTGAAAGTGTACACATGGAAGACAGTCTCAGAGGGAAGGCACTATTTGGGGATAAGGGGAAGTGTTCCAGGGATGAAAGGGTAGGAGGAGTCTCCTGTAGAAGGTGGCATTTAAGGCCAGTCTTTTTAAAAGTTCTTCTAATAATAGTTCTTTTTTGATTCTTTCCCAGATTTGTATGGCTTGCCCCAGCAGTGGACTTGCTATTTACAAATCTCTAGCTAGGACTGACTTATCTTTGTGTCTTCCTCAGTGCCTAGCACAGAATCTTCTACACATAGTAGGCATTTAATCTGCAGAATGAAGAAAGGAAAGAAACGTAGAGAGCAGTCTGGCTAATGAACTGAGACATTCTGGCTAATGTCACTATGGAGAGTCATTCAGTTTCTTTATGGCCCAGCTGTTAAGGATTCAGCCTCTGCTACTCCTCTGGCTACAACTTAATTTCCTCCATCATTTCCTTTCTCCACTTAGTCTGCTAATTTGTCTAGTTCTTCCCCACCTCATCTGCTTGTCCTCAGTCACATAGCTATTGCTAGTTCTTTGCTAGTCAGACCCTTGGCACATGTTCCAAAAGATGAATCCCATGAAGTTTTTTGCATCCTCTCCCTGTTCCCTATTCTCTTCTCCCTTCAGCCTTCCCCCACTAACCCCTGCATTGCCCAAAAAGAAAAAAAAAGCACCCAGTTATACTTTCACCTAATGTAGTTAATTGGTTCCATTTAAACAAGATGTTGGGTGAAACAGTGTTTCAAGGGGAACTTAATTCCAGAGGAACTCTGTTATAAATGTGAAGTAGATTCCTAGGCTGCCAAAATGTAGACTATAAAAGCTTAAATTAGGTCTTTCCAAAGACTGGAGACAATATAATCTTTATAATGGTAACATTGACTCCCCCTTCTGTCAACTTTCCCCTTCCCCCTCCTTGGATCCTCAGATTTCTTACCTGTCAGGCAGGGCAAGTGCAATGCCAGTTGTTAAAATATGCTTTCGGTATCAGCAATGAGGTAGCAGAGGACAGGGGGAGTGCTCTGATGTTTCACCAGCCATCTGAATACCTTCTTCCTTTCCCCAGTGCTCACCATGATCGCTTGAACAAGAAACCATTTCCCCCAAGCTCCCACCAGTCAGAGAGGGCCGTATGGGGAGGGTTTAGGGGAGAAATGTAGGAGAGGAGGCTAAACCATGAGGGTTGGTGTCCTTTGTGATTCACTGCCCTAGGCCTCAGCAGCTATTTTCTGATTGGCTTGAGTATTAAAGAATCCTAGGTGTGTTGCTTTCTGCTATCCACCAATCAGAGGGTGGAGGGAATTTTCATCTCTAGAGATCAACTGCCATTTTTACATAAAGGCTTTTCTCTTTTCTAGTGCGTGGTAATGGTGTTGTTAACATAATCATTGCAAAACAACATTGGTTAGGGTGACCTTATGCTGGTGCATGTCTGTGCTGTGAAACTTCATAAATGTAAACTTGACTAATTTGGAGTGTGTGCTAATGAGCTTAAAGCCAGGACTGGGGTTTATTTTTCTCTAATATGAAGAAACAAAGCAAAAGAATAGTGTAAACAAGATTAAAAAGAAAATTATCTGTTTGAAGAGATCAAATTGCTTTCAAGCAGTTTAGAAATACCCATTTAAATTTTTTAAGTGTAATGATGTAAGTGAGGGGCTGGTACATTACAGATTATTCCTATCTCTTCATTAAAGCATGACATCTATTATGGAAATACTTTTTTAGCCTACTACTATACACACATTTAATAGAGGAGCATTTAAAAGATGTTGCTCATATATGTGAAATTAATAAAACAGTACCAAGTATGGTGTCTTGTGTTATAAACACTCCCTAAATGTTTGCTGAATTGAATTGAATTTTTAAATGTGTAAAACTGAGAATTTTTACTAATTTAGGCAGGCCTCTTCTATTGTTTCATGTGTGAGTCTAAATTGAATGAGGCCTTTTTAGTGTATCTAGAAAATATGGGTTCTTTTAGCACTTGGTAAATATTTCAGATGCATGTTGCATCATTCTTGGTGTTTAGCCAATACAGAGAAGGAAAAATAATGCACGCTATTTAGATAATCCAGAAAGGTAATTTTCTTTCTTTCTTTCTTTTTTTTTTTTCAGTTAAGCAGTAATTTCTTAAAATAACTTGGAGGGGATATGAGGCACATGCACATGGACTGTATGTACTGGGCAGGAGATTATTTCAATTTCAAGAAAGTTGGTTTCATTCTGGTTACTGGTATACAACTTCTGTAATGAAAAAACCTCAACAAACTCAGCACTATCTTATCATTTAACATTTTTTTTTCAAAAATTTGAAGAGTTGTTTTATGCCTTGTCTGCCAGGTTAAAAGTAAAAAATTCATTCAAACTCGTTATTTGAACACATGAAAACAGAAAAAAAAATCCCAGTCTTTTGACTACATTCAGGATATATTATTTCTTAAGATACTTTACTCAGTGTGGAATGTAGATGCAGACTAAATTTTAATTGTTCCTTTAAGTAAATTTGAAAAATCATGCACTATTTAGATAAGAACTCAGATATTTCAGAGTATAAATTCTGTAGCTATATCTGGCAGGTGTTTTTTTTTTTTTTTTTAAATCTCAAAACAAGAGTTCCTAGTAGTTATTAGTTTTTTGTTTAAAAAATAGTGAAAAAGTCCAAAAGCAGACAACAAAAATCCCCTGGGTAAAACTATCATATGAGGTTGGAGTTTTTTGGTTTTTGGTATTGGTTTTTTTTTTCTTTTACCATTTAGTTCCCTCAGTTTTCAGAAGAAATTTAGGTTGTTTAATCACATCAGCTTTAACTCACTATGGGTAAAGTTTTATTTTTGTTTGAGGTTCTTACATATTTATTGCTTGAAAACATCTAAAAAAAGACTATTCTCCAATTAGTTTATGTAGCTGGCCTCAGGAGACCAATGAAGAACTGTGAGAGAATTTTATTAATACCTGAATAACCAATATCCTTCCCATCCCAGGTCTTGTTAGATGCTCCCATTGTTACTGGGCAGATGGATTCCAGCGCTGAAAATGTAGTCTGATGTGGCTGTTGCCATGAGCAACTGACTCCAACTCTCTAGAGCAGTAGGATCCTACAGAGGAGAGTGTTCCTTTCTCCCCCCCCCCACTTCCCTTCTTTCCCTGCCTCTCCATATTCCTTGTATTTTTCTCTTAGGTAGTATGAATTTATATTGTAGTCACCTGTTACTTCTGATGATGGGCCAGAACAGAGGTGTAGATAATCAAAATATAATTTATATTTAGCTTTGGAATTAGAATGATTTTTAATGTATTGCATTGATCATTTACACTGAATCTTTCCTCTTTTTTGTCTCAAAAATATTATTTGTTATATGGAATAGCTTTCTAGGAAGGGGAGGGAGAGGGATACTGGGGAAAACTATGGTGATGTAAAAAAATACATCAACCAAACATCCTTAAGAACTTTTTAAAGGAAAACAAAATTTGAGGACATTTTTTTTTGTAGTGGTAATGATTTTTTTTGGAGGGAGGACACAGGTTAGCCATTGTAATTATGCTTAGCTGGTGTTGATGTTAAAGTTTGGTCACATTCTTCTGGCATTTGGAAACTGATACCAGTAGCAAAAACACTGACTTTGGAGTTAGAGGACCTAGGTTCAAATCTTTTCTTTGATGCTTACTACTTCTATGACAGGGCAGCTAGGTTGCGCAGTAGATAGAGTGCTGGGCCTGAAGTCAAGAAAACTCATCTTGAGTTCAAATCTGGCCCATATACTTACTAGCTGTGTGACCCTGGGCAAGTCACTTAAAACCCTGTTTGCCTCAGTTCCTTATCTATAAAATGAACTGGAGAAGGAAATGGCAAACCACTCCAGCATTTCTGCCAAGAAAACCTCAAATAGGTCACAAGGAGTTGGACATGACTGAAATGACTGAACAACAACTTTTATGACTTTGGGCAAATGATTAAACCTCCCTAGATCTCATTTTCCTCATCTTTAAAATGAAGCTGTTAAACTAGATGGCCTCTGAGGTTTCTTCCAGATACAAATCTAGGATCCTGTGATGGTCTTGGAAGACAATAAGGGAGCAAGGTGATGGGTGATGGGGAAGCCTGTAAGTTATTAATGATCCCCTCCAGATAATTGACAAAGATATTGGCAAGAGTTGCATAGACATGGATGTGTTATGATCTACAGCATTGAAAGGAATACAAACTTTGTGTTTTAAAAAATTAAATTTTAAAGGAGGGAAGGGAAGGGGAAGGAAATAAGCATTTATATAGTGCCAGGCCCTGGGATGAGCGCCTTACAAACGTTATCTCAGTTGATCCTCACAACATCAATGTGAGAGGTATTGTCATCCTCATTTTATAGTTGAGGAAACTAAGGCAAACAGATTAAGTTAATTTGCTTACAGTCACATACCTAGTAATTTTGAACTCAGGTCTTCCTAACTCCAGGCCCAGCCCTCTCTCCACCTTATCACCTAGCTGCTTCAGTTGTTTACCTCTTTGAACTATGACTTTCTATTCATTTGTGTTAAAATGATTTTGAATTACTTTACAAATATCCTTCCATTTCTTAGGGAGCTAAATTGATAGTCAGTAAACATTTATTAGCACCTACTATGTGCCACACTCCAGGGATCCAAAGAAAGTCCCTGCTGTCCGGAAACTCACAGTCTCATGGGGAGACAGCATGCAAACAACTATGTACAAATAAGATATACATAGGATAAATTGGAGATAATCAAGAAGAAAGGCCCTAGAATTGAGAGGGATCAGGAAAAGCTCCCTCTAGAAGGTGGGATTTTATCTGGGACTTGAAGGAAACTGGGAGGCATGGAGATGAAGAGGGAGTAGCATTCCAGGTATGGTGAACAGCTAGTGAAAATTCCCAGAGTCTGGAGATGGAGTCCCTTGTTCCAGAAAGAGCAAAGAGGCCAGTGTCACAAGATCACAGATAAAGGGGAAACCAGGGTTAGGGGCAACGATTATAAAATATGTGGCTTTCTGACACTGTTTTCAATAACAAGATTTTCCCCAAGCTGTTGATTAGCTAAATTGATGTGACTTTTGACCTATTAATTAACTGAATCTGAAATTTTAGAAAGTTAGACCATACCTGGGACCTACAAAACAAATTTAGCATCTTCTTTGTACTTGGAGACAAAGTCTGAAATAAGTCCTTGGGAGTTACTCAATTCAGCAAGCAGCCAGGTGGTGGAGTGGGTAGAGTGCTGAACTTGGAGTTAGGAATATGTAGGTGCAAATCCTGCCGCAGATACTCACTGGCTGTTTGACTCTGGGCAAGCCACTTAATCTCTCTGTGCCTCAGTTTCCTCAGCTGTAAAATGAGAAGGGTTAGACTTGATGGTCTTTAAGGTCTCTTTCAGCTATAAATTCATGATCCTGTTAAATGCCTATTATATGAAAGACTCTGGGATTTCAAAAATATATAGTGTAGATTTTAGATTAATATAGATTCTAGATTAATTTGATGACTTCCCGCTAATATGATAATACAAGGCCTAGTTCTCCAGAGGTTTGAAATCCAATGGTGGGGGGAAAGGCAGGAGAGATAGGGGCAAGGGGAGAACAGATATTCAGATAACTATGCTATAAGGCAAAGTGAGATAAGCATAATGTTGAATGAGGACCAAGCAAAGGGCTTTGAGAAATTTAAGGAGGAAGAATTTACTTCCACCTGGAAAAGGGGTGAGAGAGTGGTCAGAGAGGCCATAGAAGAGGTAAGATTTGACATGGACTATGAGGAAAGAGGAGGGCATGAAAAAATGGAAAGTAATGGGGTGGAATTTTATTGTACTGATGTCACCGTTTCTTTGCTTTTGTGATGTTTGTGCCAGTATTCAACATGTTCTCATATCATGACTGTCTTGGAATTATTTTTTGATCTCTCATTTGGGCCTTGACAAAATGGTAAAGTCAGGACCTGGTCAGTATGAAAGCTTAGGCCTCCCCATGGAATTTTCAGTTGGTCTTTCCCCTGTTTTCTTCCTTTCTTGACCTTCTAACTGGAAGTTCATAATCTCCTCCCAACAGTTAATGTGTTTTACTACCCTGAGTTCTCACATCTGGGAAATTAGGACTGTTGGACTAGGCTCAAGACCTCATAATAAGATTTCGATTCTTGGTTTCATTCCAGGTGGCTACCAAGTGTTGGAACACAAAATCCACCAACCCCAACTCCTGATATCTGGGCTTAATGGTCAGTGAGCATTTTAGGTGGCATGTAAATTAGTCATTATGCTTTTTAGGGGGTGTATTCTTATGGGGGTAAATCTACTGGTTCTAAGGCAGCATGTTAACAAAAAGCACCAAGTACCAATCACATCTTATCAGCTAGAAAAAAAATTTAGTGTAGCAACTTGCTTTTCCTTACACTGTAAGGAAAGTATTTGAGTAAGCTAGTCCACTCTTGCTGAGCTTTTGCATTTCTGGTTCTGTGGTGAAATAGATGCTTTTTCTTAATTTTCAAAACTGAAAGTGCAGCATGTCCTTATAGGGTTGCAAGCCTGGCAGAAAGAAAGTATACTATTAAATAGAGGTGAGTGAAAAGGAGACAGAACCTGATGAGCTATACACTTTATAATATTAAGATGTACTGCCTCCAAGAAGAAAAACAATGTAATTGTTTCTTACATCCTGTGAATAAGAGCTGTCTTTTCACCGAAATGCAAAATGGGTATACAGTTTTAATTAGAAAAAAATTGCTAGAGTTGTTATAGTCTGCTTAATTGACCTTGATAACATCATTGCCAATGGTTTATCTTTTTATCTTAGTAATTGGAAACCCATCCATAAAAACCTCTCTTAAGCAAGACTAAGCTATTTTCCTCTCCTCATACTTTGCACCTCAGCTCTTTGCCATCATTACCCTTACCTTGGCTTCTTCCCCAGATGAAACAGTTGGAAAGCACATGGGGATTAAAAAAAATTCATCCATTAAAAATGATTTATTTCTTCTTTGTAAGTTTTAGTTAAATAAAACAGAACCACTTTAAAGGCTTTTGAGACCTATCACACATTTCTGGGTGGTCACTGGCAATTGTGGTATTGTGTGCATATGCAAATAACAAGTGGAATTTAATATTTTATGGAATTGCACAACTCCAAAAATGAAGCCTACTAACTTGTTTCCATGGTAACTACTATTGAAATGTGTCTGGCCAACCTGTACCTTTCCTTAATTTTTCTGCAAGAGTTTCAAGGAATTAAATTCACTTTTCAATATTCTTTTTTTATTGTTGTTCCTAGGGAGTATATGGTACTATTATAGAATTATCTTAGATACATCTTGAGTATGACTTCATACTTAACAGAAATGCATTTTGACTAAGGGACAGATCTATTGTTTTATATATTTAGTCTGATTCGGTAATGAACTTGGGTGAGCAAAATTAATTTCTTAAGAGAGCAATGGATATCTTAATATGGAATGATGAAGGAAAAATAAAATGCTAGAAAAACAGAAAATCATTCTGTACTGAAAGCTTTAGCACATGTTGATAAGTTCTTTGACAGGGTCTTTTAAAAATCAAAATTGGTTTATTTCCATGAGAAACCTAATAGAAAGATGTTAGACTTTCTTATGCTTTCATCATCTTCATCATTCTCCTACTTGTAATTATTCCCTAGGTTTAAAGTTTCCAACCTTTGTGGAATTGGGACTTCATCATTTGGAGAGGGGAGAGGGTTGGTAGGGCTTTATAACCTTCTTTCCTTTACAGTGTGTGACATTGGCCAATCCTCCATTCTTGAAATGCATTTCCTCCTTACTTGTGCCTCGTAGAGCTCTTCTCTTCTTTTAAGATGTGGTTCAAACATCACTTTCTGCTTGAAGTCTTTTCTGATCCCACCAGCTTCTAATGCCCTCCCTCCCAAATTACTCTTTATTTAACTAGCATTTATATAGAACTTTAAAGTTTCCACAGCATTTTACAAGTATCTCATTTGATTCTCGCAACCACTGTGGGAGATAGGTGCTATTATCACCCCTATTTTACAGATGAGGAAACTGAATTAAACAGGTTAAGTGACTTACTCAGGTGCTTGGTGACTTGACATAGCTGCTAGGTGTCGTAAACTTGGATTTGAACTCAGATCTTCCTGACTCCAGGTCCTGTGCTCAAACCACTGTGCCACCTAGCTGCCTCCACTACTTTTATTTACTCATTTTGCCTCCTCCATTAGAAAACAAGCTCTTTGTAATTAGAGTTTATTTAATATTTTGTACTCATATCTCTGACTCCTAGTATATAGAAGTTGCTTAATTAAGTGCGTGTTGATTGATTGACAATACTGGAGAGCCCACTGATGACAGCTTCTCATCAAATAAAATAATACATGTGAATGTACTTTGTATCCTGTGAAATGCTATACAGATAAAAATATAGGATCTAGCAATCAATGGCTTTTTTTCAGATGATGAGAGATGGTGATGGGAGAGAAACCAAGACATCAAAAAAACCAGAAATATGTCTAGGTTGAAGAGGGTTGGGCAAAAAATTTTAAAAAATTAAAAAAAAAACCAACCCCACCAAAGCCGAAGAATAAACCACCTATGATTCAAGGGTCTATTTTTTTATGTTCAGGCCTCCCAGGTTTTTTACAGCCAGCTGGTTAGGGCCTCTGGAGTCATGGAGAACACAGTATTGCTCAGGTACCTACACCCCTCAGGCTTATCATTACTCTCTAAAGAATTTAAACATCAACACTAATATCTGTTTAAAAAAAAAAAAAAGCCAAGTAATGACAAGCCCACCTTCCAGACAAATTCATTTTAATAAGGGTAAGGCTTAGTAGGAAGTAGAAGTCAGGCTTTACCTGCTATCCTTTTTCATCTTAAACACTGCAGACATGAAGTGTTCCTTTATATTGGGATATAGTTTGGTGCCATGGAAAGAATGCCACAAGTTTGGAGTATTTGAATCCCAACTCTGCCACATACTTCCTGTGTGACCTTGGGTGTCACTTAACTTCTCAGGGGCTCAGTTTCCTCCTCTGTTAAATGAAGGGGTTGTATCATGAGACCTCTAAGACCCTTTTTAGGTCTGTCTGTGAACCTCTAATCATGTAAACTTTGGCTGTGGAGGAGTAGCTATTTTTTAACAATGGATGAAATAGGTATATACAAACTTAGTTTTATGTAAAGCACTGACCTTAATAGCATCTGTGGTACTTACTGGCTCATTTAGATCTTCATTCATGAGAATGGTCGTAAATTATGTAGTGGCTAGATCTATTCATTTGTGGAAAGCTAGATGGTTTATGCTTTTATCATCACACACAGTGCTATGCATATCCTCTAAAGGAAAACACTCATTGGGAGGTTACTCTATATTTTGTACTTCCTGAGTATGCTTGTAAGAAAATAACAGTAGTCATATCAATGCCAACCAAACCTTTGATAGTAGCCATCTAGAGTTTTTTTAAATTAATTTTTTTCAGAGATCTGTGTTCCGCTCCCTAACTTCCCATCCCATACATTGAAAAAGCAAAAAGAGCAAACCCCATACTATAAACCATTATAGTCAAGCAAAAAAAAATTCCTGCATTGGTTATATAAAAAAAAAACAACAACTACTTTTCAGTGTGAATTCCTGAATCTATACCTCAGTCAGGAGGTAGGTAGCATATTTTCATCATGAGGATGATCAAATGAGATATTTGTAAAGCTCTTAGCACAGTGCCTGGCATATGCTTATAAGTATCTTCTTTGCCTTTCCCTATTGTGATGTCATTATATTGATCAGACTCCCAAAGTCTTTTAAAAGTATTTGTCTTTACAATATTGTTGTTAGTGTATAAATTATTCTCCTGGTTCTGCTCACTTCACTCTTTATCAGTTCACAAAAATTTTTCCAAATTTCTCTGAAATCATCCCCTCCATTATTTCTTATAGCACAATAATATTCTATTTCATTCATATGCCATAATTTGTTGAGCCATTTCCCCTAGTTAGTAGCCACTCCTTCAGTTTCCAGTTAAAAGTTGCTCTAAATATTTTCATACAAGTGGGTCCTTTTACTTTTTCTTTGGGGCATAGGTCTCATCAAAGACTATGCCATTTAATAGCTTTGAGGGTATCGTCCTAAATTGCTTTCTAAAATAACTGGACCATTTCACAATTTGCATCAAAATGCATTAATGTACCAGCTTTTCCCACAGCCACTCCAGCATTTGTCATTTTCCATTTTTTGTCAACTTTGCCAATCCGATGGATGTGCTTAGAGATGTTTTAATTTGAATTTCTCAAGTTAGTGATTTACAGCATTTAATGGCCATTGATAGTTTCAATTTGTTCTTCTAAAAACTACCTTTTCATATCTTTTGACCATTTATCATTTATCAATCCCTATTTATAAATCCTTTTGACCATTTATCATTTATCAATCCCTATATATCTTCAAAATGAAACCTTTGTCAGAGAAATCTGTCTATAGTTCTTACATGTGCTTACCTCTACATTATAAACAGAGACAGACACAGGAAACTGCTGTTTTTGTTACCAGGAATTTTAACATCATTCACCAAGTCAGTGGTCTACATGATCTTGAGAATGTTTACAGAGCTCCCAATGAAGTAGATTTAGTAGTTGATGAAGAATGATGGTTATGACTGGTGGGACCTCAGCTCCAAGTGCCAAGTGATTATTGTTCTCTTAATCCTACAGCTTCTACGTCCAGTATAACTCAAGTTTGTTAGTAAGGTGGTAATCATATGGACTCTCATTGAATTAAAATGTTTGGAATTGAGACAGATTATTTATTCATTTTAGTCTAAACATCTTCCAGTTGTTTCACAAAATAATCTCCAAGGTAATTTCATAAATGAAAGAAAAATTACAGGTTAAAGGATCAATCCATTTAGTTTGTGAGGAAGGGGTAATAATTCATTCTTTTAAGAATCCAAGAGCTGAGACATATCTTAGAGATCATCTGATCAACCTCCCTAAATAATTAAACAGAAGCCTAGTGAGAATAGGTAACTTGTCCAAGGTTGCAGGGCTAGTTAGTGACAGCTAGTCCTAAAAATCATGTCTTTGTATGGTTAATCTAGTCCATAGTCCATTACACCATAATGCCTTGATATGATACCTTGAGTTCTATGCACAAGCATGTTTTCTTTGTTGCTCCTAAATTCAATGTTAAGATATCACTGGAAAAAGAATGAAGTTACAGTTTTTGCAGTAGTCTGTCAATAAAAACCAAGGAGCATGAGATGCACAAGGTTGCAATGTGTGTCTCTTTTTGAAAAATGAATTTTATTAATCAGATTGGAAGATTTTCATCATATATTGAATAATTTGTCTTAATTCATTTCAGTGCAATTCAATTCAAAATCTCCACTGTAAACTATTGCCCTCCCTTAATAAACCTTAGAGTTGTGCTTTTTGTAGATGTTCTAAGGGTATGAGACCACCCAACACCAGTTCCTCTAGAGCTGAAGCCCCACTGGCCATTGTTGTCATTAGTGGAGTTACCGCATTGGCATTTCTAAATGTTCCCAAGATTATGTGGACTGCTGAACTAGTGGTAATGTAGTTAATCTGTCTGATGATGAAAAAAGCCCTCTCTGAGCCTAAATTTCTTTTTCCTAAAGGTCCTTCTACTTTCGGATCCTATGATCTTATATTGAACCCATGGCTGGCTTTATATTGGAGACCAAATTTTTTGTTCCTTTCTGGTCTTCTCCTTATGAAAGCTTGAAAACCTTCTGTTTCATTAAATGACCATTTTTCCCTTGAAGTATTACGCTTAATTTTACTGGGTAGGTGATTCTTGATTGTATTCCTAGCTCCTTTGCCTTCCGGAATATCATGCTCCATGACCTCTGATCCTTTAATGTTGTAGCTGCTAAGTCCTGTGTAATCCTCATTGTAGTTCCCGAATATTTGAATTGTTTCTTTCTGGCCACTTGCATTATTTTTTCCTTGTCCTGGTAGTGCTGAAATTTGGCTTAAATGTTCCTTGGAGTTTTTATTTTGGGATCTCTTTCCTGAGGTGATTGGGGGGTTCTTTCAATGTCTCTTTTACCCTCTGGTTCCAGGACATCAGGGCAGTTTTCTTTGATAATTTCTTGAAAGATGCTGTCCAGGACCTCCTTTTGATTATGGCATTCAGGTAGTCCAGTGATTCTGATACTGTCTGTCCTGGATCTTCTCCTGGATTTCCAGGTTAGTTGTTTTTCTAATGAGATATTTTACACTGTCTATTTATTCATTCTTTTGAATTTGTTTGATTCATGATATCCCATGGAATCATTAGCTTCCACTTCCCCAATTCTCACTTTTATGGAGTTGTTTTCCTCACTTAACTTTTGTACTTCTTTTTCCATTTGACCAATTCTACTTTTTAAGCAGTTGCTTTCTTTTTCCAAGTTGTTGGCTCTTTTTTTCTTAATTTGCTTGTATCACTCTCATTTCCTTTCCCAATTTTTCTTCTACCTCTCTCATATGATTTTAAAGGTCCTTTTAGAGCTCTTCCATGAGTTCTTTCTGGGCTTGAGACCACTTCCTATTTTTCTTTGGGGTTTTGCCCATAGGTGTTTTGACATTGTTATTCTCTTCTGAGATTGTGTCTTGGTCTTCGCTGTCACCATAATAACTTTCTATGGTCAGATTCTTTTTTTGTTGTTTTTTTGCTCATCTTTTTTGGCCTTTTCTGTTCTTTTAAATTTGAGCACTGCTCCCAGGGTGGAAGGGGTACTGTCTCAGGCTTCTTGTGCTATGGGCTTCAGGCCCTGACTGTTTACCTGGTGCTTCACTGATGTTGCCCTGCGGCCCACAGGGAACCCTCATCTCTGGTGCTGCTCTGAGGGGGTCATGGTTGGCTTTAGTAGAAAATTGTTGTTCAGTCATTTCCAACTCTTCATGACCCTGTGAATCATGTCCATGAAACTTTCTTGACAAATATACAGGAGTGGTTTGCCATTTCCTTCTCCAATGGATTAAGGCAGACAGAGGTTAAGTGACTTTTTCAGGGTCACAAATCTAGCAAGTGTCTAAGGCTGGATTTGAACTCAGGTCTTCCTGACTTCAGACCCAGTGCTCTATCCACTGAGCCACCTAGTTGCCTCCTAGGCAAATAGAGGTTAAGTGACCTGCCCAGGGTTACACAGCTAATAAACTGGTCTGCCTTCTGTTCAGTCTCCTTTGTATCATTTAAGAGGTTCCTTTTTCCTCTTTATGACACCAAGCTGCTGATGAAGACTTATAACTGTTTAATTTTTCAGTTCTTTGGGAATTTGTAGCTTCCTTGGTGTGGATATTTCCTTTTCTGGTGCAGTTCTCAGCCCCTCCAAATTGGTAGTCATCCAGCAGAATGTAAACTCCCTGAAGGCAAAGACTGTTCATTTTTGCCTCTAGGCTTCCAGCCCCTCGATAATAATAGATGCTTAATAAATGCTTGTTAAATGGAATTGTGAAGAGTTACTGTGGCCCTAAAAATCCATCACCCTCTAGCCCACCTGGTAAGAAGCCTCTCAGAGCTTAGCTGAACTGCTCTTTCGAGAACAGTAAACAGAAAACAGTTTACAGATGTTATTTTATTTATCCTCAAAACAACCCTGTGAGATGGAGTTACTGTAGCTATATCATTCTCGTTTTACAGATAAGGAAACTGAGGCTTAGGCTTTACCTGATTTTCTTGTGGTCAGTAGGTATCAGCAGAGCCAGGATTCAACCCTTGGTCTTTTCTGACCCCATGATCTATAACATCTTAATATGAAATCTCCTTGCTTCATTGGTGACTTGAAAAACCTCAGACAGGGAAACTCACTTAAGTATTAGAGGTTTCGTGGAAATTGATTTTAAAATCTCTACAGGGGAAAAGCGTTCATACATTAACAGACCCTTTTACAACTATAAATAAGTGCATGCATTGGTTACTCATAGTTTCAAGATTTTTAGCATCTCAGCTTCACTGCAGACATTTCTTCATTCACTTTAAGTTTAGGATTTTGAAAATATGTATTTTATGATGATATGCCATATGTCTGATTATGGGTTATTTAGGGATTGAGTTTGCAGGGTTTCCAGATTATCTTGTCCTTTATTTTCCCTCTTCCTTCTGGGTAATGTTCATTTTTTGGACATTTTGTATTTCATTAACACTTTTGCCAGAAGGTGGATAGCTCCCTTTGGAAACTCTGCAGGTGAGATGAGGGTGGGGGAAAAGGTAGAGCAAAAATAGCCTTCCCTATTTGTCAACTGACTATTCCTATGATCCCAACCAATCAATTAATCAACAGACATTTATTAAGTGTTTATTGTGCACCAGGTAGTGTGCTTGTAGTAGAAACCTAAGACACCAGGTTCTTTATTCTCCCCTTTCCCTAAATATAGCTCTGATAAGATTGGGCCTGGGGCTTTGCTGTTGCTATGGAGTAATGGGAGAGGGGATAGGTGCCCTGTTTGGGGATAGACCCTGCTATCTCCAAAGTAAAAAGCACTCTCAGCCAGTTATTTGAAGGTGGGAGAAGGAAACTATTAGATAAAAATGGGCTTGTGGATTATCTGTTTAGTGTACTAATATATATGCCTCTACCCCTTGACAATGAAGAATTGAGCATTAGCTGTGTATTCGTAAGCTCTACTTTCCATATTTTGAAATTTTAAGAACTTTGGACCCCAGTCAGTTTTTACCCTCAAAGTCTTTTTTAGTGTTTCCATGAATCTATGATATCATCAATGTGATTACCCCCCTGATCAGTGCAGACCTTGATCTATCCACCTTCTTTTTTTCTATAACTCTTACCCATGTTCTCCATAGATTCCCCAAAGAGGCTCTATACTCAGTGTGCTGGGATCCTTCCACCAGATCCTTCTGCATTTCATAGGTACCAGTACAATACTCATCTACCAGGATAGCTGTCCACCAATTAGCAGTTATTTTCAATATTTCCTCTTCCAGTCACACATTTCCTTGATGTATTCTCTTAAGCTATTTTTTATGCATAGATACAGTGGATACTACTTAGAGATACACTGTAGCCTTCTCATAATGACCATTGATATTCTTTGTGATCCTTTGGGTCACCTATGGTTTTGATTCTTTAGAGATTATAGTATTCCAGTATTTTCCATGATAAAGTATCACTGGGATAATATTGTTTTTTAAAAGATGAGTGAAAAATTATGTTAATTGATAGTCTTAGCATCATTTTACATTTTATTATAATTTAATATTATGTCAGTAGATAACTAATTCATTGCCCCAGGTTTAGAAGGTAAATGCCATTTGTTTTTCTAGAGGGCCTTTTCAACTCAGGAGGCAGTTGATATTTTTTTTTTAATAATCTTAAATATTGATGGATCAAGTAAAAATTGAAAGAATCTAAAATAAATGTCATCCCTTTGAGGACCAGCCCAGTGGATTTAGAACATAATGATTTGTTGGATTTCTGAAAGCAGAAGCAACTGAAAATCATTTCTGATTGTCTGCAATAGCAAGTACCATTCTCTTATTGTATTTGGCACCTGACATATTATATTTCATTGTAGTTGGTGTTGCTCTTGAAATAGTAAGATATGTATAGACTAAAAATGAGAATTTACAGCCCTGGGACATGGAATGAGTGACAGCTTGGGGTTGCCATGACAACTTATTAGGGTGCCAATTTGTAATCTTTTGGATTAGGTTCTGGACTAGGATCACTGGATTGGAATGAGGGAGAAATAGAGCATGGCTGTAATACCTTGATTCGAGTTTTTAGCTTTTCCAGAAAGCTAAACAGAAATAGAAGTGGCAATGAGGGAATATGTAAATTTTATAGAACCTTGATAAAGTGACATTTGGCAGTAAAAATACTTGGAAAGATAGGTCCGAGAATCATGTAGCATCTTGGAAAGACAGAATTCCTCGACACGTGTTTTGGTGTGAGCATGAATATATATAAAGATGCATGCATATATATATACATATATATATATATGTATATAATACCCCTGTCCCTCCATTTACCTAGGATATAGATCCTTGACAAATTGTAAGTGGGAGGTGGAGCCAAGATAACAAATAGGAGCAGGGACTTACCTGAATATTCCCAATGCCCCTTCAAACAACTTTAAAATTATTCTTCAAATCAAATTCTGGAGCTATAGAACCAAAAAAGTTCAGGCAAAACAATTTTCCAGCCCAAGACAACTTAGGAAGTGAGCAAGCAAGGTCTGTACCATGCAGGTGGTGATTGGCCTGGAGCTTAGTTCAGGCCTTGGAGGCGGCTGCACTGGGGCCCAACAACTTCAGAAGCTCTAAGCCCGCAGACAATGAAGAGGTTGGACAAATGGTCAGAAAGAGATTACAGGGGATCCTTTGCTGGTGCTGGGTTCAGGACCCTGTTGCATTGTCCATATGCAGGTCTGAGTCACAGTCCCAGGGCGAAGAGAAGCATTAGCACTTGCGGCTGCAGGAGAGGAGGGGACCTGGTCACAGTTTCAGGGTGGAAAAGAGTGCTTTGGTCGCTCACTAGGGAGTAGGGACCCTGGTCTCAATTCCAAAGCAGAAAGAAGCACTAATGATTGTGACTGCTGGAGAGTGGGGGACCTGGT
Source organism: Vombatus ursinus (assembly GCF_900497805.2). Classification (NCBI taxonomy): domain Eukaryota; kingdom Metazoa; phylum Chordata; class Mammalia; order Diprotodontia; family Vombatidae; genus Vombatus; species Vombatus ursinus. The sequence continues at coordinate 13,649,088 of NW_020940360.1, read as the reverse complement.
CACAGTTCTAGGTCTAAGAGGAGTACTAGCATTTGTGGCTACAGGGGAACAAAGTCCCTTCCTGGGTAAAGATCACATCACAGGCCAAGAGAGCAATGATCACAGCTCTCCTTAGATCATCATACCTTGGAAGCACCTACAACCTAGAGACTCCCATTACTAGCTCTAAAAACAGCAGTAGGAAAAACCTGAAGCTTGGGACAGTGCCCTTTCCACCCCAGTAGTAGAGCCCAACTTTAACCTCAAGGTAAAATTCAAGAAACAGGCTGTAAAATGAGTCAACAACAACAACAAAGAACCCAACTGTAAAGAGTTACTATGGTGATAAGGAAGATCAAGAAACAAACTCAGAAGTAGAAAGTGGTGTCAAAGCAGTTACAAAATCAAAGTCTCAAAGAAAAAAAATGTGAATTGGACACAAGCCTGACAAGAATTCCTGGAAGAACTCAAAAAGGATTTTAAAAAACCAAATAAGAGAGGTAGAGGAAAAACTGGGGAAAGATATAAGTAATGCAGAAAAATTATGAAAAAAGAGGCAACAGCTTTGTAAAAGAGTCACAAAAGAATACCAAAGAAAATAATACCTTAACAGAGAGAATTGTCCAAATGGAAAAAGGGGTACAAAAATTCAATGAAGGAAAGAACTCCTTAAAAAATTAAAATTGGCCAAATGGAAAAAGAGGTACAAACTTTCACCAAAGAAAATAATTCCTTAAAAATTAAAATTGGGCAGGTGTAAGTTAATGATTCCACAAGACATCAAGAAACAATAAAACAAAATGAAAAGAATGAAAAAATAGAAGAAAATGTGAAATATCTCATCAGAAAAACAATTGACCTGGAAAATAGATCAAGGAGAGATAATTTAAGAATTATTGGGCTGCCTAAAAGCCATAACCCCCTAAATGTCTAGACATCATATTTCAAGAAATTATCAAGGAAAACTGCCCCAATATCCTAGAGCCAGAGGGTAAAATAGACATTGGAACAGTCCACAGATCGACTACTGAAAGAGATTCCAAAATGAAAATTCCCAGGAATTTTATAGCAAATTCCAGAGCTCCCAGGTCAAGGAGAAAACATCGCAAGCATCCAGCAAGAATCACTTCAGATGTAATGGATCCATAGTCAGAATTACACAAGATTTCGCAGCTTCTGTATTATAGGACTGAAGGGCTTGGCATATGATATTCTTAAGGCAAAGGGTCTAAGATTACAACCAAGAGTTAACTTATCCAGCACAATTTAATATAATCTTACCAGGGGGGAAATGGATATTTAATGAAATAGAGGATTTTCAAGCATTCTTGGTGAAAAGACCAGAGCTAAATAGAAAATTTGACTTTCAAAATAAGACTCAAGAAAAGCATAGAAAGGTAAATGTGAAAGAGAAATCATAAGGGATTCAATAAGGTTAAACTGTTTACATTCCTATATGGGAAGATGATAATTGTAATTCCTAAAAACTTTATCATTCTTAGGGCAGTTAGAAGTATACATAGAGGGCATGGATGTGAGTTGACTATGATGGGGTGTTCTCAAGAAAATAAAATTAAAGGGTGAGAAAGAGGGATGCAGTAGGAGAAGAGGGAAGGGAAAGGAAGAATAAGGAAAATTATCCCATAAAAGATGTGCAAAAGGGAACAGTGGAGGGGATGATGGGAAGGGGTGGCAGACAATGCTTATACCTTACTCTCATTGGGATTAGCACAAAGAGGGAATAAGATACACACTCAATTGATTATAGAAATCTTTCTTACCCTACAAAGAAGTAGGAGGGTAAGGAGACAAGAAGAGGGTTGAAGGTGATGGAAGGGAGAGTGAAATAAGGGAGACAGTGGTCAGAAGCAAAACAGACTTTTGAGCAGGAACAGGGTAAAAAGAAAGAAGGAGAAGGATAAACAGGGAAAAGGAGGATGGAGGAAAATATGCAGTAATTATAACTGTGAATGGGATAAACTCACCCATAAAACTGAAGCAGATAGTAGAATGGATTAAAAACTGGAATCCAACAATATGTTGTTTACAAGAAACAGTGACACACAAAAAATAAAAAATAAGAGGCTAAAGCACACTCTATTATGCTTCAGCTTTGTTTAAAAAAAAAGGTGGGCACAAATCATGATCTCAGACAAAAAAATAGACCTAATTAAAAGAGATAAGCAGAGAAGCTACATTTTCTAAAAAGGTACTATGGGCAATGAAATAATATCAATACTAAACATGTATGTACCAAATGGCATAGCATCCAGATTGTTAAAGAAGTTAAAATGAGTTATGGGAGGAAATAGTAAAACTATAATAGTAGGGGACCTCAACTTTCCCCTCTCAGAACTAGATAAATCTAACCATAAAATAAGCAAGGAAGAGGTTAAGGAAAAGATTAGAAAGTTAGATATGATAGACCTCTGAAGAAAACTGAATGGGCATAGAAAGGAATACACTTTATTCTCAGTTATACGTGGCACTTAGACAAAAATTGGCCATGTATTGGGGCATAAAAACATCACAACCAAATGCAGAAAAACTGAAATATTAAGTGCATCCTTTTCAGACCATAATACAATTAAAATTATATCTCTAAATGCTTGCATCAGTGAAAAAGGATCAATTAATTGGGCATGCAATTAAAAAAAAAACTAGAAAAAGAACAGATTAAAAATCCCTCATTAAACACTAAATTGGAAACCTTGAAAATCAAAGGAGAGGTTAATAAAATTGAAACTAAGAAAACCATTGAACTAATAAATAAAACTGGGAGCTGGTTTTGTGAAAAAATAAAATAGAGAAGCCATTGGCTAATTTGATTTAAAAAAAAATAAAAAAACCAAATTACTAGTATCAAAAATCAAAAGGGTGAATTCACCATCAATGAAGTTGAAATTAAAGCAGTTGTTTTTAGGAGCTATTTTGTCCAGGTGTATGCCAATAAATCTAACAATGTAAATGAAATGGAGGAATATTTACAAAAATAAAAATTTCCCAGATAACAAAAGAGAAAATAAAATACTTAACCATATTTTAGAAGAAGAAATTGAAGAAGCCATAAATGAGTTCCCTAAGAAAAAATACCCAGGATCAAATGGATTCACAAGAGAATTCTGCCAAACATTTAAAGAACACTTAATTCCAATACTATGTAAATTATTTGGGAAAATGGACAAAGAAGGTGTCCTACCAAATTCCTTTTACATCACAAATGTGGTGCTGATACCTAAATCAGGAAAAGCAAAAACAAAGAAAGAGAACTATAGACCAATTTCCCTTATAAAAACTGATGTAAAAATTTTAAATATAATAGTAGCAAGGAGATTACAACAATATATCACAAAGATCATATACTATGAACAGGTGGGATTTATACCAGGGATGCAAGGCGGGTACAATATTAGGAAAAATATCAGCATAATTGACCATATCAATAACAAAAGCAACAAAAATCATATTTCAATAGATGCAGGAAAAGCCTTTCACAAAATACAACACTGATTTCTGTTAAGAACACTAGAAAAAAATAGGCATAAATGGAACTTTCCTTAAAATGATAAGTAGTATCTATCTAAAACTATCAACAAGCATTATTTGTAATGAGGATAAGCTAGAAGCCTTCCCAAGAAAATCAGGGTGAAGGAAGGATGCTATCACCACTGTTTTTCAATACTGTACTAGATATGTTAGCTATAGCAATAAAAAGAAGAAACAGAATTGATAAATGGTCAAAGGATATGAACAGGCAGTTTTCAGAAAAAGAAATTAAAGCTATAGTCATAAGAAAAAATGTTCTAAATTGCTATTGATTAGAGAAATGCAAATTTAAATAACTCTGAGGTGCCACCTCACACCTATCAGATTGATTAATATGACAGAAAAAGAAAATGATAAATGTTGGAGGGGATGTGGGAAAATAGGGGCACTAACGCACTGTTGGTGAAGTTGTGAACGGATCCAACCATTCTGGAGAGCAATTTGGAACTATGCCAAAGCTTTATAAAACTATGCATGCTTTTTGACCCAGCAATGCCGCTACTAGATCTGTGTGTCAAACAGATCAGAGGAGAAGGAAAAGGATTTATATATACAAAAATATTTATAGCCGCTCTCTTTGTGGTGGCACAGAATTGGAAATCTAGGGGATGGCTGTCAGTTGGGAAATGGCTAAACAAACTGTGTGGCATATGATTGTTATGGAATACTATTGGGCTATAAGAAATGACAAGCAGGATACTTTCAGAAAAAAAACTGGGAAGACTTCCATGAACTAATTCAAAGTACGTGAGCAGAAGCAGGAAAATATTGTACAAAGCAACAGCAATATTGTATGATGATCAACTATGAATGACTTAGCTATTCTCAGCAATACAGTGATCCAAGCCAATTCCAAAGGACTTAGGATGAAAAATGCTACCCACCTCCAGAGAAAGAACTGATGGAGTCTGAATGCAATTGAAGCATACTTTTTTTATTTTTCTTGGGCTGGTTTATTATATTTTTTTTTTGCTTTGCATTTTCTTTTGCAACATGACTAATATGGAAATATTTTGCCTGACTGCACATGTATACTCTATATCAAATTTCTATCCTTACCAGGCAGGGGTAAAAGGAGAGAGGGAGAAAATCTGGAACTGAATTTTTTTAAAATGTTAAAAAAAAGTTTTATATGCAATTGAGAAAAAATAAAATTAAAAAACAGATTATCTGTGGGTGAAAATTTGGTAAACTAAAACCTATTTTCTTATTGCCTTCCATTGTAAAATTGGAACTGTGTTCCTTTAGAGAAACAAAACGTGGCTCTAAGCAAAGCTAGAGGTATTTTACGTCTCAACGAGGATGTCAGTCAGACTATGGCAGGAGGATAAATGAGCAAAGTAGATAATGCACTGATTGGTAGTGTAACCTCTCTGGGATCAGTTTCTTCATCTGTAAATGAAGAATTTGAACTAAAGGATCTCTCACTGCTGGCTCTGTCATTTCATGAGAATGAAATGGGGTTCTATGTTCCATACTGACTTCCAGCTTGCCTTGACCATGAGTGTGAAGTTCTCCTGGGCAACTTGGGAGAGTTCTACATGATGCGATTATAATTATAAAACCATGTAAGCAGCATAAAACTGTATGTCAGCAATAAATGATGTTACAAAGGTGTTTGTTATTATAAGATGATCTGGTGATGATGAGAACATAAGCTCTTTGAGAGTAAGAATGGTTTGGTTTTTCGCTTTCTATCTTCAGGCAGCTGGCACAGTGCCTGGCACGTAGTAAATGCTGGCTTTTTGACTGATGGTCGGCAGTGGCTGTGAGACCACTTTTCTCAGTTCCTGGCAATGGGCCCTTCCGTTTTGTGAAAGGCTCCTCCATGCCCTCCTTACTCACATATCTTTTGGTATTTTTAATTTTTTTTTTAAACTATAGGCATTCTTCAGCCATTTGGTGTATTTAAAAAAGGGGGGGTTGAATTTTTGGAATTTTTGGAAGTGGAGGTTGCTGAAGAGGACAGCATCCCAGATAGAAAGGATGACAAATCTTGTGATGCCCTTCCCCATGCCTTTTCCTCCTCTGACACAGTAGGGACCCAAAACTGGAGGAAATGAATCCCAAAGACTAGTGGAAGTCAAGTTTGTTCTAGGTACTAAAATAAGCATCTGCCCAGTCCAACTCAGAGAAAATACTAAGGCCTTGAACTTCTTCTGTGTTTTACATTACCACATATTAAAAATTCAAATTCTGAAGTTTGTGAGGAATATATATGGAATGTATTTGCTCTACTAATCTGTAAAGTTCTCTCAGTATATAATACGAGAAACCTCCTAGTCATTGATATTGTTGCTGCTATGTGAGAGTCTGCTTAGGAAATGACCGTAATAGAATTATCTGTAAAGGGAAATAGTATAAAAGATAGTAGAATAGAACTAACAATCAACAAGCATGTATTAGTTGCTTACTATGTGCCTGGCACTGTTGTAGGTGCTGGGAATAAAAAGAAAAGACAAAACTAGGCCCTCCCCTCAAGGAGATTACATTCTAATGGAGGTAACATGTTAATAGATTGGTACATACAAGATACAAACAAGAGTTAGAGGCGATGGTTCAAGTGGCTGGGGGGAGGGGATAGTGGGAGACAGGAAAAGCCTTTTGTGGCAGTTGGCATTTGAGCTGAATCTTGAAAAAAGCTAGAGTTAGACATCTCTGCAGGTTAACAACTTAGCATGCTATATGCTTTCCTGAAATGTCCAAAAACAGATGGTTATTATTGCATTCATTTTTTCTCAGTTGTTGCTTCTTAAAAATGGGTTTGGGTGTGTCATTCAAGGGCCTACCTTGCATATAATAGACATCGAATAAACATTTGTTAAAATGAATTGGTAGTATTGAAATGGCTTGAGTTTTCTTCTCCTCAGAGGCTGCCAAGGTGGTTCAGTGTCAGAAGCTTGGGTTAGGAGGCAGGAGGCATAGTTCTCTAGCAGTATGTTCTTAGGCAAGTTAATTAGCCTCAGTCCTGTGGCCTTGCCTCTGAAATAGAGAGAACCTGTTATGTTTCCCTCATCAGGTTGTTGTGAAAATAAAATGAAATGCTAGCTATGAAAGCCCTCTTAAAATTTAAAAGCTAGCTGTGTGACCCTGGGCAAGTCACTTAACCCCATTGCCTAGCGAAAAAAAAATAAAATTTAAAAGCACTGTGGAATGGCAAATGGTGGTATTGTGATTATTATAACTGCTTGTTACCCTAATCTCTAACCTAAAGCCCAGAAGTACCTTTGATATATGTATGTATACAGGATTATCAAATCACGTGGGCAACGAGAAGCCCTGATTATACATTCAAACAGTATAACATTAACTTTTAGATTCCCAGAGCAAAATTGCTTAGGTTAGTTGTTGATTCTACCACTGGTACCTGGGTAGTCTGTTAAATTCGCAGGTGTTTGAAAGACTGAGAAAAGATTGACAGTCACCTCTTAAATGAGACCTTCCCTCCCTAGTAGACCTTTACATCTGTCATCTGTCATTTCTCTGACACTGTCTCCCCACTCTTTCTTTTCTATTCTTGAGTTTTCTTTAGCAATAAGTCAAAAAAGAGAGGTAGTATGGTGTGATGGAAAGAGATTCAGTCTGGGAGCCAGGAGGAACGGAAACAAGTCCTGCCTTTGGCACATACTAGCTTTGTGACCCTAGGTCACTTAATTCAGTGTTCTAGGCCAGCAGTTTTGGAAGAGTGGCCCAAGGACCCCTGAGGATTCCTTTCAAGGGTCTTTGAGGTCAAAACTATTTTCATATTAATAATAAGATAGTATTTGCTTCTTAAAAGTCTCTTCCTTTTTCCAAATTTCCTACCTATACTTCAATCAAAACAACGTATTGCAACAGATTGAGTGCAGAAACAAATATGAGAATCTAGCTGTCTTTTAGTAAGCTGGAGATTGAAGTGATTTGTGAAAATATCTAAAACAGCAATATTCTTTTCAGTAGTTTTTTTTTTTGTTTGGGAAAATATAGCTATTTTCATGGAAATATGTTAACATAAAACAGTTTATTATTTTAAATTAATATATATTTAAGATTTTAATCATTTAAAACTTTTAGTATGGTAAATACTGATAGATATAACCTTTGTAAACAAAAACTATTTAGAATCATCAATTTTTTTTAGTATAAAAGGTCCGAGGCCCAAAATTTGGAAAGCACTATTCTAGGCAACTCTCTAAGACTGTAAATTGAGCAGAAAGGGGTTGACCTGCATTTATACAGGGAATTTCTTCACCCGGGAGTTCCTTGTCTCAAGGAATTCCTGGGTCCAGTCTCCATACCTATTCTTTAGCTTGGGTGTATAATTTGAATTTCAAGTTCAGTGAAACTGCATCATACTGTGCTGTGAGTCCTTAGTAGGTTCCTCTTGGTTATTTCACTTGGTGTCCAGTCATTTTTTTCAGTCCTGTCCAACTCTTTGTGACCCCATTTGGGTTTTTCTTGGCAAAGATACTGGAGTGGTTTGCCATTTCCTTCTCCAGCTCATTTTACAGATGAGGAAACTGAGGCAAACGGGATTAAGTGACTTGCCCAGTGTCACACAGCTAGTAAGTGTCTCAGGCCAGATTTGAACTCATCTTCCTGACTTTAGGCCTGATTCTCTAGCCACGTGGACATCCAGCTGCCCTTATTTCACTTGTAAATAGTAATAAAGGGACCTTCCAAAGTTCTTGCTTATTCTAAAACCCAAGAGGTATTATGTCAGGGCAGGCCTAGGAAATAGGCATCAGGTTGTCAGATTGCCCCGACTCTAAATTTGACTTCTCTGGGTGTTATCCAACAACCGTGCAGTTTTTTTTTTGTTTGTTTTATAGTTTTAACAAATGTTGTTCTTTTCTTTTTGAGAACAAAATAAATAATTCTTTAGCACACGGCTTTATACTAACAAACCACTTGAGTTTGGGGGTAAGAAACCCTCATCTTCCTATTGAGAGTTCAAATCAAGTATTTCATGAATGTGAACTCAATCAGTGAACATTTATAAAGCACTTACCCTGTGCTAGGCATTGTGATAAGCACTTGATGCAAAAAAAAAAAAAAAGAAAGAAAGAAAGAAAGATACAAAAACCCAAGGAGCTTACATTATAATAGAGCAGACAACATATATAAATCAGAATAGACATAAATACCGAATAGATGGAAGGTAACCCTAGAGGGGATGGCACTAGCAGAGGAAGGAAAGGTATCCAAGAAAGGCCTCCTGGGTGAGGTGGTTCACTTGAACAGGATCTTAAAGGAATCCAGGAATTCTAAGAGTTGGAAGTTTAGAAGTATTCAGGGCAAGGGAGACAGCCATTGCAAAGGCGTGGAGATGGGACATGAAATGTACTGTATTAGATACAACAAATAGACTAGTGTGGCTGAATCATAAGAATGTGGAGAGGAGTAGAATGTCAGAATGCAAAGGTAGCAAGGGGCCAGGTTGAGAAAAGCTTTAAATGTCAAATAAAGTACTTAATATTTGATCCTGAAGGTAAAGGGAACATCTCTTCAGTTTGTCCAGTAGCAGTGTGATGTAATCAGACTTTGGCAGCTGTTAATGGAGGATAGATTTAAGTAGAGGCTTGCATCCTCTACAGCCTGTAATTAGCAGGGTTCTAGATATTTCAGTTGCATGTCAAAAAATAGACCTTGTCCTTGACCTCAAGGAACTTATAATTGATTAGATTTTGAAGGTCAGATTAGCATCATCTACTGGAAAAAAATTTTAAAAGATGATAAAAATGGCATTAAAAGGAAAAATTGTGCTGGCAGGTTTTTAAATGTTCTGAGTCAACCTCAGGGTTCCAGCCTGGACCCTCTTTATTTTTCTGTCTGCATTCTCCCTCTTGGTGATCTTATCAGCTCCCATGGGTTTAACTATAATTTCTATGCCTACAACTGCTCTCAAATCACAAGCCGCCCTTTAGACATCTTCAACTGGATGTTCCAGAGGCCTCGTGAGTTGAACGTGTCTCAAAGAGAACTCATCATCTTTCTTCAAACCTCAACCTAGATCGTAGCATTAGAGCTGTCATAGACTTTTCCCTTCCTTTTCATCCCTTTTACCTCTAGGATAAAATAACTTTTCAATTTTTTCTGGCTCCAACCAACCTTTCTTTCTAGGCTTGCTGTACATTGCCCTCCACACATTCCACGTTCTAGCCAAATCAGCTTACTTTGTTGTTCCTTGTCCATGATATTTCACCTCCCTCTCTGCACCTTTGCAAAATCTGTGTCTAGGACCTTGAATATGCTCTCCCTCCTTACTTCTGCATTCTCACCTCTCTATCTTCCTTCCGAGCTCAACTCAAACACAACATCCTGCAGGAAACACTACATTCTGTTTCTCCACTCCCAGATGCTGATGCTTGGGCGTGTGCGCACACACATACACATACCCCAAAATTAATTTTTGTCTTTTTTTAAATATATGTACTTTGTATCTATTTATATTTACTTAACAGTATACATGTTGTTATTCACCTATAGAATGTAAGCTCCTTGAAGGAAGGGACTTTTCAGGGGTTTTTTTTTGTCTTTTAGTCAACATTAAGAAATGTTTATTGAATTGAAGTAAATTAAATCTGCAAAGACTTCCGGTAGGAGGTGGACCTTAAACTGCAATTTAAAATTAGTAAGGGATGTGGTATTCCTAGGCATGAAGAAAAAGATATTTGCATGCATGTGGAATAGCTTTAGGCAAAAGCATGAGCTGTGAAGGAAAAAAAAAAAATGAAAACCAGAAGGCCGCCAAAAAGACAGCTTGACCAGAATGAATGACATAGGTACGGGGTGGAGGATAGTAACTCAGGAGAACAAATAGAATAAATTGGGATGTAGAGATTTAAAAGTAAGGGTATTTAGGAATAGCTCGGGCAAGGTAGATTGAGGGTTGGTTTGTTTTCCTGTATAATTTCAGGGAACTTTGAAATTGAGTCTGTCCATATTTGTGTTGGTTTTGTTATGTTGGCTTGTGGTTTGGGGTTTGTTTTTTTTTTTTTTTTTTTCACTTAAATGTAAGCTTTGGGAAACTAAATCTGTTTCTAATACATTTAAATTTTTCTTATTCTATTGTATTCCCTTATTTTCACATAAAAAAAGAAGGAAAAAAGAAAGAAAGGGAAGCGTCTCTTTTTAAATGGAAAGGCCAGAGCAAGCATGGCAGTATTGACATTGTGTCTATGTTCAGTCTTTATAACATTTAAGCAAATTGTTCCACCCCTCATTTTGTGAGCTGTTTTCTACAGATATTTCCTAATTTTTCCCATGACGTTTCAGCCTATTCCTTCACAAGATTGTGCAGCCTGAAAGAGACTATTGTTTCTGTTGCAGGAGAGCAAGCTGGTGCACATTTGCTAATCTGGCTGGTTCAGGATTTGAAGAGTGGGTGTTGTGCAGCCCAAAAAGAGAGTGCGAGGAACAGTGTGGGGGTACCTTTGTGTGTAATAGATTCATGTTGATAGCACATGATTATTTTTTATCAATAGTAAGTAATAAGGTAGTTTTGTGTTGGGGGCGTGGAGGGGAGGAATTCCCATTCCCTCTCCACACTGAAAAAAAAAATTATAAGACTTTTGTTGACACAAATCTGAAATATGCTCTAATGGATAGAAGTTGAGAAATTCAGCTGGACCAATTAAGAAAGCTTCTTAATTACTGAAATAAAAGAAATATAAAACAGAATCCATCCCCAGCTTAATTTCAGATAGATCCTTCTGTTTTATGGATGGAAATGTATTACTTCCTGTGCTAAACTAGCTCAGTACCCAGGATTTGCAAGGGGTCTCAGAGCAACAGCAAAGATAGCTTACCCAAAAAATACTTATTACCATGTATTTTGTGAAGGTATAAAAATAGTAACTACAATCTGAAGCAAAATACAAGAATAGGATTATAGATCCAGAGATGGAAGGGGCCTCAGAAGCCATTTAGGCAATCTGCACGCCCCCTTCTCCGTCGTTTTTACATATGAGCAAATGAAGCCTACGGACACAGTGTGACTTGTTCAAAGTAATACAAGTAGCAAATACTGGAGGTGGGGCTTTTATCCTGGTCTTATGGTTCCAGAGCCAGAGCTGTTTCTACTGTACCAGGTCATGACCAAAACCCAAATAGACTGTTATATTAAATGTAGTATGATCACATGTCAAATGAGGTTTTCCTGTTTTGAATTTAATATTTGTTTTCATATTAACTCCTAAAAAAATTGGTACCTAGATTTGATTTAACCACATACTAGTAATACACTCAGCCAAATTCTTTATTTGATATGGGGAATCTTTGGAATAATAGTAACATTTTTAAAGTAGATTTTGAAAACTCCCGCTATGAAATATTCACAAGAGAAATGGTGACATTCGGACTACAAAGAGAATTTTTAGGTATTTTGGGTATCCTTGGAGCTGTAAACTTTTGCTCATATGATCCTATAATCTCATGAAGCATTATAATGCAGTTTGGTGCTTTGAACATTTGTGTGGGTATTAGGATATTTAGCGGTTTGGGTTTTTGTTTGGTTTGTTTTTTAGCACTGTGGAAGATCTCATTTAAATCTTTCTCATCTTCTCCGCTCTTATACTTGGGGGGAAAAGGCAGCAAGACCCAGTGGAGAGAGAGCTATATGAGAAAACAAGGAGAAACCTAGTTTCTAATTTCACCTCCAGCACTTATTGGGTAGTAATCATGGGCAAAGATACTTAACTTCTCTAGCATGAGCTACCTCATCTATAAAATAGAGATGATAATACCTACATCTATCTCACAGGGTTATGAGGAACAAATGAGATAATATATGTAAAGCACTTGGAAACCTTAAAGTGGTATATAAATAGTACTTTTATTTAACTGTTACTATTCTTATGCCACCAACTAAGCAAATTCAGTTCTACAAACATAAGCATCAAAGTCCGTCTACTAGGACCTGAGGGTTATATAAAGATGAGTACAAATTATAAGCTTCTTAAGGGCCAGAATTATTTTATTTTCCCTTTGTATTCCCTACTTTCTAGCACACTGCCTAACACATTGCATAATTATTTGTTGAATTGAGTTAACACTTACTGTTGTATTAAATAATGTGATGCCATCTTCAACTTCTTTATAATCTAGTAATGCTTGTGTAACATTGGTAGCCATGAGTGTCACAGTAGAGGGTACAGTTGAATGGCCAGGAATTTACCACCACCATCTTCTTCTCCCTCTCCCCTCTCTCTGAGGATTTAATCAGCTACACTCTCTTAGGGAAAAAGGTAGTTCTTTTTTTTAAGCCTAGGGTCAAGGTTCATGTTCCCTCTGCCACTTTATGGTGCTTGTATTAAATAAAATTTAGAAGTGCAATTGCAGTAGAGCCCCCAGTTATGAATATTTGTAACATTTAGGCAGAAGTCTGGCTCTGCCCTGATTTGAATTTATTTTTATCTATAGCTGACCCCTGACCTCATTTCACTTAAGGCAAAAATTCAAGTTCTTGGAAACTTTGGGGAAAATAAATTATGTGGTAGTAGAATATGCTATAGTGTGTATTTAGGCACTGGGAGGGAAAATTGGGTGAAACTTCCCTCAGTCATTGAAGAGGTGGGTACAACCAGAGGTTTCAGCCTAAGTCTTTGGCTGCAGGATGCATGTAAGGATGGATAGCCCTCCTTGATCTCTACTTTGTCTGTTGCTGCTCATCTCCTTTCTCTCTCTCTCTCTCTCTCTCTCTCTCTCTGTCTGTCTCTCTCTCTCCTGTGCCACAAATTATTCCTGTGTCAGTTCTTGTGGTCCTCCTTCTCATTGTGTCTGACTGTTGTATTTCTTCAAGAACTTTCAGGCATGACTCAGTTCCACCTTCTGGCTAAAGATCGCAAGACTAAAATTGTTCTTCAGGCTGAGAGGGGCATGCTTGCTCCTCTGAACTACAAATCATGATTCCTGTCGGTAATCAAACCCATTTTATATTTGTGCAGTCCTTGATGACTCTTGGATAACGTATGAACCACGTAATTTCTTCTAAGTTTTTTAAAAATCTGGAATTTAACCTGTAATTACTCTTTTAAGTAGGATTGTAGTGGTATCCACAAAATATCCAGAGACCTTGAGGAATACCACCAATGCACTGGGTAAATCTTTGGAGTCTTATGGAAAGACACAATCAAGAGTTCCATAGATAGAGAAGGCAAGAATGGCCTGCTCTCTGCCCTACCTAGCAGAGAAAGTACATGCACTGATGAGATCTCAGGTCATGAGTCATTTTTTTTTAAGTCTGAAATTTTAGGTACAATTCATTTTAATTAAGCTAATTTTCCTTTCAGTGATTTCACAAGGTTAGCCAAATGAAGAAATTTTGACCTGTCTCCCCTCTGCCTTGAAAGTAAGAGAACCAAATTACCAAAGGAAAGAAATTTTAGAGTAGTTCATCAGATCATAGATTTAGAGTACAAATGGATTGTCTGACCTAGTATCTTCATTTTGTACATGAGGCGACTGAGACCCAAGAAGGGGCTGTGACTAGGCAAAAAGGTCATATCAATGGTATATAGCAGAGCTAGAATGTGAACCAACTCCTCTTGCAGCATTTTTCCCCAGTACACCATGAGTGTTATGAAAAATCTTTTTCTGCAGAGTATCTACAACTGATCAAGTAACTAAAAATGATGTAATTACATGTGAGTTGGAACCCGATTATATTTTACAAGCATTGAGCCAAATAGAAAAAAAAGTGCTTGGGTCTTGTCCCTTGATAGATGTCATGAAAAAAAAAACATACAAAACCTCTTGCTACCCCATCAGTTAAAAGGTCAGGGATTGGACCCAAAAAGAGCATCCTTCTTCTGTGGAATGCCATTCTGAAAATTTTCAGTATTGTCCTTGATACCATCATTAATGTATTTTATTGAGTGCCTACTGTGCACCAGGTGTTGTGCCAGGTATTGGATCTAATGGGGTGACAGTTTCTAGACAGTGATTGAGTCCCCCTGGCATTGGAGATAGATTCTAATCTTATTGCATTAGTTGGGATAGAACTGTCAGGAGTAGAGTAGAAAGGTTTCATAAAGCTGTTGCTGGTTTCATGTAAACCAGCAGTGCATGTAAGTCATCAGCATTTAGGGGGATAGTGCTTTGTAGAGAGGACTTTACCTTTTTTAAGTTCAAGTAGTATGCGAAGATATCATATTTCAGTACAACAAGCACTTGATTCTTTAAAAGTAATCTGTCAGAAGGGCTTTTAAAAATTGTTACAGCCATGAAAAGTTTTGCTTTTAAAGGTTTTTAAGTGGAGTTAAAAAATGTGGCACACACCAACAATCTTGTTTTGTAGCCACTTCCCAGTTAAATAAAACCTAAACTAAGAAAACTTTGATTTATCTCATTGCAAACCCAAATTGAGATGGTACCTTGCATATTTCTGCTTCATCTAACACAGAGGTAGTCTCACTGAATGAAATAATAGTTTGGTTCAGTTCAAAGAATATTTTGAAATTCCAGGTTTGTTGTGGTGCTGTACTTTTGAGAGGCATTGTGGAGTAGTAGAAAGAGAGCTGGCCTTCAAGAGAAGGACCTGGCTTTAAGTCTCCCTTCTAATACATTCTGGCCCTGCGACACTGGGCAGTTCACCTCTAAGTATTCTAGGCAGCTCCCTAAAACCTTAATTTGCCGAGAAAGTGTCAATTTGCATTGGTAGAAGTTTTCTCTCCTTGGAGTACCCTAAGCCAGTGAAGTCGAAGGTCCCTTATTTGTAACTTTCATAAAATGCATAGAATCCTAATGTATTAATGGGGTTACAGTATGAACTGGTTTGCTCTTTTTTTGGCGTGTGGGTTTTTTGGGGGGTTTTTGTTTTCATTGTTTTGTTAAACAGAAGTCATTGGTTTGGTTCATTGATGAGTAAAAACAAAAAAAATAGCATTTGGATTTGTTTCATTTCAGAATTTAGCATACTCATGTTGCTATTTCTGATTTTTGATTCATGGTTCTTTTAATGCAGGCCTCTTGCAACCACCCCGTTCCCACCCCACCCCCCCTTTTTTTTTACTCACAGTGCCATGACCCTAGTTCAGGCTCTCATTACCATTTCCCTCATTATAATTGTCTCTGGTCTGTCGTCAACTGACTCCATTTTTACCCCTTCCTGATCTATCTTTTTCATTGCTCCCTCCCAGAGTCAACTGACCTGGCATGCTGTCCTGTTCAAAAACTGTTTTCTAGACAATAAAATAAAATAAAATAAAATTGCTCCCACACCTGGCCTCCTGGACCCTCCACAGTCGTCTTCAAGTCAACTTTTCCAGCCTTATTTCACATTGCAACTCTTTATACACTGTACCTTCCTGCCACACTGGACTGACTTCGAGTGTTTCCAGGGCTCCTCTGGCCCTTGCCCACCTCTGTGCCTTGCCAAGGTAGACCCTGTTTCATGTGCCTGGAGTGGACTGCATGTCCACCTGTGTTGAAATAGTGTAGGATCATGTGATTTAGAACTTGAAGGGGCCTTACAGATAATCTAATACAACCTTTCATTTTATAGAGGAAGAAACCGAGTCCCTTCCAGATGTGAACTGACTTGCCCAGAGTCACACAGCTTCAGAGCTAGCATTTTGAACACAGGTCTTCAGACTCCCAAGTAAAGGGAGCTTCCCCTACTACCTTCAAAGTCTAACTTAGTTGCCATTTCCTCCCACTAAGGCTTTGCTGCATTGAATGCAAGTGTTTAATGAAAACAGGAATAATACCTTGAAATAGAGGCTGATATATACACTAAATATAAAACACACACACACATGCCAGAGTGATGCTAATTGGTTGTTTTCATACACCCTGGCTGTGACTTTTGTGAACCTCCATCCATTCATTCTTTTGAACTGTATACCAGGGAGATTTCTCAGTGCTCAAATGTCTAAAGAACCAGGCAGAAAAATTTCAAGTAGTCTCAAATTGATAATCTCTCTTTTTTTCCTTTGTATTAGACACCACTTGGGTACAAAACAATACAAGCTTAGGTTCACACAGTGGTTTCATAGCCACAAGTGGAATTTCATCAAACTAGAATATTCTGTGGACAGTTCTATCAGTTTTCCAAAGGCAAAGCTTCATTTTTCTGTCATTCTATGAAACCTCCTACACACACCAACATTTCTGTAGTCAGAATGGTAGAAGCTTAACAAACAATCAATTTGAAATCATAGAAATGGGAATAGACATGGATAGTATATTTAAAAAGCATGCATGAGAATGTGGGCTTCCTTACATTCTTGTTTCCTGGAATTAAAAATACTCCCTGACAGATCCAAACTAGCTAGACAGAGTTGATAAAATCTTGACATTTTGGTTAATAACAGTTTAATTTTTTTTTCTTAAGGTGGTGGTGGGGTGTATGTGTGTGTGTGATAGAGGAAGAGAGAGATGCTTTTCTTTAAGATTCAGAGTTTCCTAATTCTAGCAAAATGGACCAATAATGAAGATATCTTTCTTGTCTGGGTCAACCTGAAAGTACTATGTAAATGTGAGCTGTTACTAATTGCTACCTTAAACTTAAAAGGTAATTGAAGATACTGTAAGAGAATTCTAAGGGCTCGCGTAGTGTGTTTTCTGTGTTGGTGTGCATTGTGTTAGCTATATACAACATTAAAAATGCATGCCTTAAAAAGTGTAAAGACTTAAATGTGTTGACACTGTTCCTTGCTGATCTGTAGTGTCCCACTCCCCTCAATTTTGGCTCTTCTTTAGAACCTGGGGCAGAGAGGGAGAGAGGTGGAAGTGCCTGTAATCAAATCCTTGAGGAAAGAAGTATTTGCTGAATCCTGTTAACTTGGTTATTTGTAGTCAGAATGTCATCTAGTGTGAAAGTGACGTAATGCAGGCTGGAAGGAGAGTGTGTGTGTGTCTGTGTGTCTCTGTGTCTCTGTGTGTTTTAAAACTCAAATTCCCAGAACATGAAGTGAGTGTGAAGGGCACCACGGTCAAGAATGTTCCTATTTTTAACATGCTGTATCAAGTGTCCGCCTGGTCACTTTTAATCGGTGTGTTCATGTATATTTTTTGTAGGCAAATGAAGGGATGAGACCTGGTTGTACAGCTTTCTGCCCAGGGTACACAGCATCCTGCATTGTTTACTATGCATGTGCATTCCCAGGCAGTGTAGTAGAGGTAAAAGTTCTCTTTGAAAGTGGTGAATGATGAGAATTCTTTAGGGGATCCACTGAGCTCAAAGAGGAGGGGGAGAGGGGAGGAAAGAGGGGAGGAGGGAGAGAGGAAGGGGAGAGGAAGAGAGAGAGAAAGGAAACATGTAACTCCAGAGAGAAGTACTCTGCTGTACAGTTGCTTGTGTGGATAGGAACCAGATGGTAAGCTGGAACACCCGCTCAGAAAGCTGAGGAGCCAAACATATGGTTAATGGTTAGGAGAAAGGCTTTCAGAGCCAGAGCTCTGCTGACTGCTTCATATTACAGATTGTTACAGTGTGTCATTACATTGCCAACCTAAGTGCTTAATACCCACTGCGGGTGCTGGGCAGACACTTAACAACAAACGACTTTTAGCACTTTGCTGGCACCAAAGGGGGAGTTGACATCATGTGTGGGTTGAAAATGTCTATGGGGGGGCACATGAGATTGCTGAGTTGGGGGGAAATAGGGTAAATTTGCAAGGAAAACGCTATAAATCTCATTTTCAAAAAGAAGCAAAGCCCCCTCCCCACACTTTTAATGAACTTTTAACTCTTTTCAGATAGTGAATGTGTGTGAACACACACTTAGATATTATCTCAAACACAAGGCTTTTCCCAACCAAAAACAGTTTATTTAAACAGTTGAGTTCACCTGGACACAGACACCCACTGTCCTTTCATGCCCAGCATTGGAAGTATGTTTTGGGAGCTTTGGGCAACACCAGGCCAATGTTATCTAAGGAACTGCTGAGCTCATTCATCTGCTTTTCACGGCCTGCTTCCTTTTATTTTTAGCCAAATCCGTCAGGCCTGACAGGCGGGTAATTTGAGCCAGAGAAAGGGCAAAGCTCCAGGTCCTTTCCACAAAGCAATTCTTCTCCTCCCTCCTGGGAGGCCTCCAAACTTGGCCTGCTTTAGGCAGATGGATTTGTTGAGTCATGTGAGATCATTTACACAAAAACACAGTGAGGCAGTGGAAATTTAAAAAAAAAAAGAAAGAAAAGTGGGGAGGGGTAGAGGAAAGAGGAGGGGAAAGGAAAGGAGTGTGTGTGTGGTGTGTGTGTGTGTGTGTGTGTGTGTGTTCAAGCTGCTGTTGCTTAGGGTGGTGAGTGTAGGAATTCTGCTCTCAGGCAGCTAGACAGAGGAATGCAGTAGATTCGTTTTTTGTATAAGGTAATGTCTAGTTTACAGAGTGGGGTGGAGCCAGCATAGAGAGTCACTTAAAACAGATTGCTTGGACTGAAAAGGGGAAAGAGGAGGGGAGTGTGAGGGGGGAGAAAAACAAGGCCTGTGCAAAAACAAAGACTGCGCTGTTGACAGCATTGGGTTCCAGTAGCGGTAAACTACCAACAGGACTGTGTTTAGAAAATTAGTTTGCTCTGTGATGTAGTATGAGTTTGCTTTGTCTTGACGCCAACATGACTGAGACAGTCAGGGATAGGGGAAGGGCGGTGGGGGCGGGATGGAAATGTTGTTGTCGTTTAATAGTTCCCAGATATTATTTAGAAGGGGCAGTACGGAAGGGGAGCAAAGGAGAATGAGTATTGGGAGGGGGAAGGGAGTGATGTGGTAGAGAATTACTATGAGATCTGTCTTCATTGTGGTAAGCAAAGCAAGGACTTTAGGGCTGCTGCTAATTTGAAGAGGAATTCAGGAAGGGTGTTAGAGGGCGCCCCCCCCCCCAGCTGTAATATTCAGGAACTTTGACTTTTGAGGTATTTAAAGTCCAATGAATTCTACACCTTAATTAAGACAGGATTAAAAATGTAGTGACTCAGTTTTGTTCATTGTATACCCTACACCTGCCAAATTATACAGCTCATCCAAGAGTTTCTTTAGGAGGTACACGTTTTTTCATCTTTTTATTTTTTTTAATCTCCTACGACTCATAGAGGTGATCTGGCAAAAGCCAAGAGTGGTGGCTTTCAAACAATTATTTTTGAGTCGTAGGGAAAAATTGACTTGGGTTATTTAAAAGTGTATTTGATGGCCAAAACTAAATGAAGTATGAATGAAAGTGTGCCTTGCTAAGGGAAGGGAAAAGAGAATATTGGAACAGAAGGAAAATGGAAATAGAAAAAAAAACTTTCACAATGAGTTATTATGACACATTTCTATATTTACTTATTGATATTTACATAGCAATATTTTTATATAACCACTTTTTACATTCATTTCAGCATAGAGGCCAGTATCGCTGCCATTTCATGCCTTCAGTTTTCTGGTTTTTTCCTCATGGTCTCATGAGAGAAGTTTCAAAAAGAGACATCAGAATTTCAAGTTGAAAAGAGAATTATTTTTTTTCCTTTTTAAACAGATCTGGATAACCCTTCCACACCTACAACTCAGCTAATCACATAAATTACTTAGATTAGGGGATACCACACTCATACCTTTAGCATTAAATTATGTATATTTCAACCATAAGGAATCAGCATAATGACTGTTATTAAAAGAATTAGCACTATAGTATAAAATTTATATATCTCTTTGTCAATATAGCCTTAAACAGAAATACATACTGTATTTAAGGTGTTCGCTCATACCAGCCAAAAGTTTTACGTTTGATGACAAAATGCTTTTTTTTTTTTTTTTTCATTTTACTGAAGGCAAGGCAGACTGGTTCATTCTTGTGATTGTGCTAACCTTTTGTGCCCTTTTTGGGGGAAGCCTCTATGATAGCAACATTATCATCATTTGTAATCCCTGCCTTCCTCCTTGAGTTTTCCATCTGCACCCTCCATTTGACTTGGAGTTCTCTCTCTGTGCACTTGGTTGACTGAGCAATGTGTTATTTCTGACCTCATACCAAAGGGGACAAAGCAGCATTTTCTCTCTCGCCACTTCTTCAAAGCAGAATCCCAGGCTGAGAGTTCTTGGGAAAGCTTTCCAAGCTGAGCTAATCAGACAAGGGTGCTTGAAGAAGTTTTTCCCACTAGAGTATTTTGAGTTTTTGTTACACAGAGGAATCTGTGTCATGGAATTCAAATCCTAACAGGTGGAACCCTTCAAATCCAGGCCTAAATACTTTCCCAGAGCTTCCAAAGAGGAAATGGCTCTACAGTTTGAGGCTGGGGGATGTTGATATAAGCAGAATAGGAACATTTCATCAAGGGGACCAGGGCATAAAGTCTAGGCTGTGAGCCCCATGCATCTCCCCAGGGTCATGGCCATTCACATATAGGCTCTGAAAGAGGGAATGTAGTTATTTCCATCGACAAAGGGGAAAGTTATCCCATGCCAGTGACCACCATTGTAGAAGGCTGGAACTCTCATTAATAAGGAATGTGGAGTCTTCCGCAACATTACGGCAGGCATAAATTTCCTCTGTTTGTTTTGTGAGGACTAGCATGGGCTGCTATAATGAGATCAGGGAATCCACCAGGGACAAGGCCTCCATGTAGGCCATTTGAAAGGTTTTCTTTGGCTGCTGCCTGTTCTGCCATCCGGGAGTGCAGTGACTTTCTAACAAACCAGAGTTGTGTGACCCATGGGTATTTCTTTGGCTGGCGTCAGTAAAACTGGTTCTTGCCATCTTTGCTTTCCTTCAAAATCTATACCCCCCCAAAAATGTTTTTTCCCCCTTCCTTGTCCAGACATAAGAAGAAAGTTCTGATCAAGGCAGATTCATTCCTACAAAACTAGAAATATAAATTAGATTTGAAGTCCAAGTCAGAGACTTGGTTTCCTGATAATTTTGATAGATATACTTACTGATCTGTGCTTTTCTGTCACAGGACAAATTTGTCAAGCCCAGACAACCATTGAGCTCTCTATCTAAATTTCTCTTGTGAGCACTCCCTTGTTTTGTTATAGAGAACACTTACTATGTAATTATCAACAATGTGCTATTCATTGCAAAGAGCATAAGACCCTATTCAGGATTCTCTCGGTTGGAATTAAAAGACAGGTGACACCCATGTATGGAATCCTAGAGAAAATGGAACAGGAATACAAGTCGTAAGGTAGAGGTTTGCTATGCCAAGTATGACTTTATTCTGTGGACCTAAAGAAACACATTTTTCTGCCCCCAAGGAGCTAGGCATGGGATTTAATATTAGTCCACTAAGCATACAAGTTTCTGCTCTCAAAAACAAACAACAACAACAACAAACCCACTTCAGTTGAGATCATACTTCTTACTATAGCTTATCCTCTCATGATTCTACAAAGTATCTGCTTATAGCTTATCCTCTCATGATTCTACAAAGTATCTGCATTACTAACTTGGTCCTGAACTTTTTGCAGTCAAGGTTCTAAGTTCTCTCTTGAGGGAAATTTGTGCCTGGTATATCCTTGGTGTCAATTGTTCTCATGTCAATGGATGACCTACTAGTTTTCCCCTAATGTTTAATTCAATTTTCTATACAGGTCACAGGAAATGTGATTGCTGGACTATCTCCTCAAAATCTGGCAGGGAAGAAGGAAACTAAAATTGTTTGGAGGATTGTAGAGATCTTTAGAAATGTCACATGTTTATTAAATTGAAATTGAATCGATCTTTCGTTATAAAATTGGAGGAACAAGGATAAGT
Source organism: Vombatus ursinus (assembly GCF_900497805.2). Taxonomy (NCBI): domain Eukaryota; kingdom Metazoa; phylum Chordata; class Mammalia; order Diprotodontia; family Vombatidae; genus Vombatus; species Vombatus ursinus. The sequence goes on along the minus strand of NW_020940360.1, from coordinate 13,626,907 downwards.
TGAGCAGAGTTTAGTCAGCTTTTGTCCCAGAAGAAAAGGAGAGGAGCTTTTTTTTTCCCCTATCAAAACTGGCTAAATGGGAAAAAAATATTAATTTGTGTATAAATGCCTAGAGCTTTGAGCTGTTAACACCCCCAACCCCACACACATTTACACAAAGTAAGCCCAATAGAGCACCTTGTACCTGGCCTCTATAAATTGTAATTTAAGAGTTTTAACTTTATGCTTTTTTAAATATGATCATTAATAATATGGTAGAACCCATTGAGGGCAGCTGGGTGGTACAGTGGATAGAGTGCTGGGCCTGGAGTCAGGAAGTCTTGAATTCAAATGCAGCCTCACACATACTGACTTGGTGACCCTGAGCAAGTCACTTAGCTCTGTTTACCTCAGTTTCCTCATGCGTCAAATGAACTGGAGAAGGAAATGGCAAACCATTTCAGTATCTTTGCCAAGAAAACTCCAAACAGGATCAGGAAGAGCCGGACACGACTAAGAAATGACCTAACAACAACAAAGGAAATTTATAAACCTGTAAAATATTTTTTCCACTGAGAAAGGCAAAGGGCCTGGATCTTCTGTTTGATAATCTAGTTACCTTTCTTTATCTGGATCAGGAGGATGGTGATGATGATGATGGTGATGATGATGATGATGATGATGATGTTCATATGGTAGTCAGAAGCTTATTTTGTCACCTCCATAAAATATTTATAATAATCTACATGTATATGAAGGGCATCCTTGATGAAACTGTGAGAATGGTGTATGCAGGCTTTTGCAAACAATATTCTACAGCATGCCACGTCTTTACAGTCACACGGTTGACTAAGAGGTACAAAGAATACAAGATATCTTGCTGTGCTTATTGTCTGCTGACTATTATGATTCAGTAGAGCAAAATGTTGAAAGCTTTCCTCCAACAAGATGTCTCCCATGAGTATGTTAAAATTATACAAGAATCCTTTTATGATAACATCATACAAGATTCCTTTTCTGATGTTAACATCATACAAAATTCCTTGAAAAATTCAATAACCCATGGCTTTGTTCAATTATAAATAGCAAGAAAGGCATAAAACAGGGAGATATATAGATATATATATAGATATAGATAGATATGTTCACTAAAGGTATTTATCATTACCCTGGAGGATTCCAGTGCAGAATCTAAAAGGAAGAGATATTCTCTATAGATGGTAAGGCCCTCCATAGGTTCCCATTTGTGGATGGCATTATGCTGATTACATCAAGCCCTAGAATGACAGAACTTCTTATACAAGATCTAGTTTCTCAAAAGAGTTCAAAGCCTAACAATTAATCCGGGTGGGCAGCCGAGGGGGAGGTGGGAGGCTGGGGAACAAGTGGAGGAAGAATCTCTGTTGTCCAGACTTAATCTGCCATTGGATGGATGTGATAAGAGTTAGACCGTTGTGTGTGTGTGTGTGTGTGTGTATCTATAGCTATATCTATAGATACACATACGTAAACACATGTATATATATACACATTAGATAGATAGGACATGAATTGTGGATGTATAGCATCCAAAATTGAATAGGAGGAAGAGAAGGAGGAATGGGGTTACCTTTAGAGGCTGTGCAGTGCTTTTACTTGACAAGTACAAGGAGTCCACGTACTCCTCCCTGAAACAGAAGCCCAACTTTTTAACATCACAGTTCTTCTAGTGGTGGTGTATGGCTGCAAATCACAGAATAGTAACATCTCCAAAGAATCAGAATTAAAGAATGCTTCCAAGAATAATGTAAAATTACTGCGTATGTGGATTTGACTGTAAAACAGTCATACTTTTCCCAAAACGAGAAAGGATAAAACTTCTCTAGAAGTTTGGCTGTGAAAGGGAGAACAAATACAGCTCTGTCATATTTGTCAGTCTACATTTGCCACAGTTCATATATACCTAATTATTTCTGAATGTTAATTCTCAAATGACTTAATCAGTACTCATAGAGAGAAATTTCTGAATGTTAATGAAACATAAATTGATTGATTGTAGATTTGTATTCTAGTTTAGGACAATTTAATTTTTGAATTTTAATGCGGTTGGCTTTGACACTTGAGTGAGGCAACTTAATTTCCCTGGACCTCAATTTCATTGGATCATAGAACTGTAGTATTGGAGGGGACTCCAGAAGTCATGTAACTGGGTTCCTTTCCAAATCAGTCAACTGATCAGTAAACATTTATTAAGCATCTGCTATGTCCTAAGCAGTATGAATCAATAAACATTTATTAAGCACCTAATACATGCCAGGCAGTGTGCTAAGTACTGAGGATACTAAGAAAGATAAAAGATAGTCCCTACTCTCAAGGAGCTCACAATCTAATGGAGGAGATAACATGCAAATATAAATTGGAAGTAATCAACAGAGGGAAGGTATGAAAATTAAGAGGGATTGGGAAAGATTTTCTATATAAGACAGGAGGAAGCCAGGGACTCCAGGAGGTAGAAGATGAAGAGGAAGGACATTTTATGTATGAGGGACACCAGTTAGCAGGAATGACCTGGGTGAAGATCCACCAAAGGAGGTTAAGAAGGAATGGTCAGAGAGCTAGAAGGTGAACCAGGAAAGAATAGTGGCACAAAAATCTAGAGAGAAAGGAGTCTCGAGGAGAAGAGGATGATCAACAGTCTCAAAGGCTGCAGAGAAGTCAAGAAGGGTAAGGATTGAAAAAGGCCATTAGATTTGACAAATTATGAATTTCACTTTCAATATCCCCAGAATATCTAGCTACTCAAGGACCTTTGTGATGGAAAACTCACTACCTTCCCAGGCAACTCATTCCATTTTGTGTCAGTTTTAATGTTAGAAAATCTTACCCCTATGTTAACTCAAAATTGGTCTCTTTACAACTTCCCCATTGGTCTTAGTTCTGACCTCTGGGGTCAACAGAACAGGTCTGATCCGTCTTCCCTATGACAGCCCTTCAAAACATTTGAAGACTGCTATCGTTTTCCTCCTAAGTCATGTATACTCTTCTCCCATTTCTTCAGCCAGTACTGGTATGACACGGCTTCACATTTCCTCACTGCTCTCCTCAGGGCATATTCTAGCTTGTCAGTGTTCCTTCTAAAATATCATGCCTAGACGTGGATGCAGTACTCCATATGTGGTCAGACAAAAGGCGGAAAATGACGGAACTTTTACCTCCAGCACCCTGAACATTTTAAAATTGTTTTGCCCTCCTGAAATTTTCTTATAGGTCTTTCCTAAATCCCTCCACTGTTCCTAATGCATTGTCCTTATATTCCTTTTTTCTGTACATTTCCTAGCCTCCAATTAGATTATAAGCTCCTTGAGGATAGAAGCCAAGTCATTTTTCGTTTCTGTATCCACCAGAATCTAGCCCTGGATCCTATTCATCTGTAGGCACTTGAGAAACGTTTAGTCTGTTGAACTGTTGAATTTGATTTTATCTTGATCGAAGTGCCTAGGACAGCTCATGTAATGGTCCCCCCTGTACTATGCTACACACTCTACTTCTATTAGTGTCTGCTAAGATAAAAGCCACTCATGTAGCAAACATGAGATAACAGATGAGTAGTCCATCTAACAGATGAAGAGGGGGGCCCCTGTGAAAGAATTATGAGAGGACCAGGACAAGGCCAGCACCAGATGAAAATGTGTGAATATAATTTACATCACTGGAGATATACTCAGATCTCCAAATAGAATACATCTCCATAAAAGTATCAGAAATTAAATCAGTACTTTCTCTCTCTTGAAATTACTTATATTACTTTGTATATACATTGCTTTTAATTACCTATGTACATGTCATATCCCTTTGTAGAATATAAGCTCTCTGATGATAGGGACTGTGAATGCTTTTCCCCCCTGTCTTTATATCCCCAGTATCCAAAATACCGCTATGCATATTGCAGTGCTTATTAACTGTTTATTGAATTGAATATAGTTTGCTCTCTTGGTTTCACATCACACTAATGACTAACTGAACTCAAATTTCACTAAAATCCCTATGTCTTCTTCATATGAACTTTTTACCTATGCCTATCCCATTTGTACTTGGGCAGTTGATCCTTTGAACCCAGGTACATGACTTTGCATTTATCCTCTTGTATTTCATTTGATTAGTTTCAATTCACTGTTCTAACCTTTTGGATCCTGATTCTGTTATCCACTGTATTGGTTGTTCCTGCTAGCATTGTATCATTAACAAATGCAATCTCTAATTGAGAAGTGAGGGAATTGGATAAGATGATGTGTATGACTGCCCTAAACTCTGATGTCCTATTATTTTTTAAACACATTTTTGGTGGCATAATGTCAAAGTCAGGACATAGCCTTGAACGTTATTAGAGCAGAGGTCATATACGGTCCAATCAAAGTGCCTCACACAATGCCAGACACATAGTAGATGGTTAACAAATTATTTGTTAAATTTTATTCTGTCAGTGCCCTTTGGGGGTGACCAATTTTGTAGGATAGTAGGGACCCCAAAGCCTTTGAAGTTCAGCAGCTATACTTCGAGCTTACCTCAGAGAATGAGAGGGAAAAATGGTGGGGAAAAAAAAAAGGAGCACTCTGCCTCCTCTCTTCTGCCCGAATTTCAGGAGGAAAGGATAGGAAACACCCTGAGAGATAGGAGGCACTGGAATGATTTAATTTTTATTTGTTTGTTTACAACTAAACCCATTTTGTGGCTATACCATCACTTACTGCCTTTTATACTATAATTTGTTGCCTTGCAACATTAAACATAAGTGGATTTTGTGTGTGTGTGTGTGTGTGTGTGTGTGTGTGTGTGTGTGTGTGTGTG